>NW_026262689.1:0-275051 GCF_021869535.1 Mytilus californianus | reverse complement strand
ACTTCCATGTAGTTGTCTCCGGGCCGACTTGTCTTGCACCCGCCTCAAAGCTGTAACATATTACCTTGGTGAGGACTACTACCTAGTGACTACAGAATTATACATTTGAAATAATGTACAAGTTACGAAGAGTCCATAAACTATTTATTTTGTGCTTTTAAAAACGACAATGATTTTAAAGAGCAATTCTCTGTAACCACCAATGAAATTTTAATAGGGTCTGGCATACATGGTCTCAGATTTAGATGAAACTTTTATATAATAGCCAGTACCATACCTAAAGGCAATAACAGGCAACAAATTGTTCCGGAATATTCCGGTTGCCATGGAAACCACATAGGTTGATTTTAGCAATAAAAGGTCATATTTTAACTCTTGGAAAAGTGAAAAAACGCCATTTTGCACTGTTTAGTACTTGATTTATGTGTAACATATCCTTTTTTTCTGAATAATATAATATAACTGACCTTTAAGCTGTTTGAAATTCACATATGTTTTACTTTTACCATTATCAGTTATTTTGCTACCAGCTAGTAAAGATATGCTAAAAAGGCAAATTTGGATTTCAGTGAAAAATGCGTAAATACAGGGTATTCAAGTGAATTTTTTTCTTGAATGCAGCGTCTCCTAGTAAAATGTTAGGTATTTTTAGAAAGAACCAATATAGGTCTTTCAGAATATAAAATAAAATCAATGGGCAAATAATTGCAAAAAATATTTTTAATGAATGAAAAACACAAGATTTTCAAATTCTGTAAATTGTATTTTTCTACAAGTCAATAATGATTCAAGTGATTTCCATATTTAAACAATACAAAGATGGCATTAAATGTCTTACAATTTAACAAAAATGATCAGTTAAATTTTTCAGTCCAGAAAAATAGTTTTGTTTAATGAAATTCAATAAAAATGGTAACCGAATTTCGAAAATTTTACATTTTTTTTCTTTCTTAAATTAAGTATGTATCTTTACATTTTAAAGATTTTATTTTGTAATTGAATACAGAGGGAAGAAAGAACTGATTGTGCATATTAGTTTTTAACTGATACAGATCAACAAAGTTTGCTATTTATAAAGCAATGTGGGTAAAATGCTGGTCCGACTTAAATATTTAAAATAAAGTAAAACACCTGCTAAGTACATGCAAATTTCATTATATTAAAATCATATTGGTGCAATCATGTGTAGGTAATTTAGGAGATAACTGTATTGTATTTTAACCTTTTCGGACATAAAACGTAGATATAACTGTCGCAAATTGAGTTTACCTAGCGACCTGTAGCAGAGCTAGGTAAACGGATAATTGCAACAGTAAAATCTAGATTTATGTCCACAAACCTTAAAATACAATACAGTTATATCCATTCTAATGCAATAGTCAATAAAGATATTGTTTCTGTTTTTTATTTGGACATATAGTTGCTTAAAATAAAAATTCCACAAAATGTTGTTGACTTCTTTGGCACATAAACTTCATAGCAACATCATAACGTCATATGAATACTTCAAGTGTAAAACTGTAACATAGTATGTTTTGGGGCTTTGTTTACGCTTCAAATTTGGATATAAGCTATTAAAAAGTAGTTTGAGGTAGGCGTTTTTTTTTCTATTTCGCCTATTTATTGGGAAAATATAATGTCGTTGAATCCAATATGGCTGCTTCTTGCATCCTTTCAAGATAAATAAAATAAATCCGTCATGAATTCTTTCTGTTTGATGCTAAAGAAAATCTTTTTCTTTTTCACTTTCAATGCCCATCACATTTCTTTGGCACTCAAGTCTGTAGTACATGCATTTTCTAGTAAGACTGCTTGCATATTAGGACAATGATGTACATTATTTGACAGCTTTTGGGCATATAGAACTTTTGCCTGATCTTTTAATGGGCCTTTCTCTAGCTTAAATTCACAGCTGCCTTGAAGGAGGTGTTGATCAAGACTATTCTGGTTCTTGAACTCTTGAATGCAGCCATCCATAGAACAAATGAGTGCCTGCTTCTGTTGTTTTGAAGCCTGTTCTGTTCCTAAAAAGAGGATAAATAAAATAAAAATTGTTTCCCCAAAAAATAGAAAAATTCAAATTTACTACATTAACCAATTTCAGTTCCAATTGGCCCAGTTGTATCAAAAGATTTTTGAAAAAGTTTATGCCAGACGGACTCAAAATGGGCCAGGTGACCTAAAAAGGACAACGATACAACATGTATAAATTTAGGGTACAAAACAATTATTTGGATACAGGAAAGTATATTGTGTAAAATGGAAAAAAACAAACAATAAACAAATGATAAAATAAATGCATTTTTAACATAATTAAGAAAGTTACTTTAAAAATGTTGACTTTTCCAAACAGTGTTTATTATGTATTGTTGAATTATTTTTGTATCGTCCGTATTAAAATATACCATACTGGTTTTTTTCTTCATTGTTGAGGCATATGATAGAAAGATTTCATATCGATTGTACAACATTTGGGGTCTGACATCCGTGATTATCTTACCTCCTATACATTTCTAGGAATATGATTGGTATAAAGCGTCCGCGTGGAGACTGTGTATATTTCATATTAGGTTAGTAGGGAGGCGGGGCTTATTTCATACACGGTTAGTAGTGGAGTTACGTCCCTTTACATTCCATATAAGGTTAGAAGGTAGGCGGGGCTTATTTCATACACGGTTAGTAGTGGAGTTACGTCCCCTTTATATTCCATATAAGGTTAGAAAGGAGGCGGGGCTTATTTCATACACGGTTAGTAGTGGTGTTGCCTCCCTTTATAAAAACAAAACGGTATTGAGAAAACATCTTAAAAATTTCAACAGACGAAGAAATTGATTATTAAGATTGAAATGAATTCATAAAACACATTTAAACCTAACAAGTTGTTATTGTTGGCAGCTGTTTTTGTAGGATCAATGAGAGAAGTTTCTTAATGCTAAAAGTATTGAAGACTTCAGTGCTCATTTTGATAGGTCACTAGTCTAAATTTCACACGTTAAGATAGTCGGTAAGATAAATTCGTTACATAGTGTGTTAGTGACGTAATACGGTATATATGGGGTCAGTAAATTCCATATGGGGATTCGAGCTTTGCTCTCACCCCATATGGAATTTACAGGCCCCATATATACCGTATTAGGTCACTAGCACACTATGTAACTTATAATATTTCACTCTTTGAACTGCTATTCAAGAACCACGTAAAAAGATCAATATATTAATCTGTTATTTTTCTCCATTGTTGAAGCATATGATAAAAAGATCATAGCATGTCATTTTTCATATCACATGTATTATCAGCCCTCGGCCAATATCAGCCCTCAAGCCATGCGGCTCTTGGGCTGATATTAAACCTAGGGCTGATAATACATGCGATATGAAAAATGCCATGTAATAATCTGATATTATACAAGATATCTTATAAAGTCAAGTTTATGAGACATCTTATAAAGTGTATGCAATGATACATTTGTACTATTTTATATACAGTAATACCTACCCTCTTTCTTTAAGGTGGTAGTATTTCAGCTTCTGCAATCTTGTTCTTTGTATTTGTCTCAATAGTGTTCTCCTAAATTAAAAGAAAAGAAAAACTTTTTAAGAATATTTTAAACAAGGTACTACATGTAATTGAAATTGGAACAATAATGAATTCTGGAATACACATGATAATATTGAAGCAAAAACAAACCTATCTTAGAGGGTTTAGTAATATATGAATGGGTTAGGGTTCAGTTGAGGTATGTTTTATACACAAATGATTTAGAAATTTACCCTTAATTTACCCATAATTATGCATGCATGCATGCATAATTTAACCCCTATTGGCCCTAAGTGTATATGTAAATTAGATCAATTAAAACCTTGGTTTTTATTTTAATAGATGTTTTACTAATGCTTAATGATGAAACTAGTTTACCCAATAAAATGTGCAAAAGCTTAGTGAATATGAAGACCAAATTGGAACTTTAAAGTTTAATGTTATTTCTGAATTGAAAGATCTTCTTATTCTTGTCATAGTAAAACTGAGTACATATGCAGTTTGACATGTAGTTACAATATGGATCCCATACATACATGACATAACAATAAACTCACTATTGACTATTGAGTATACATATGTACAGGGAATCATATTTATACATGTATATGAAAAGACATACCTCCTCAACATGCTCAATACTGCTATTTCCAAATAGTTTTTCTCTACACAGTCTACAAATTGCTGTAATATAAAAGAAAATAGATACACAATTGATCTCATTCTGTGTATCACTATCAAAACTATTTAGGCCAAACAAAAAAATATGTGTGTTTACTGTCACTTGCTGAAAAAAAAAAGGGTAGGTAGGTAGGGATCTTTTTTTTTACATTGAGTCTATGGGAGCAACATTGTGACTTTAACAGTACTTAATCAAAAATAGTCAAAAAAACTTTAGGGTAGGGGACAAAAATTAGGGTAAGTAGGGGTACAGTAAACCCACATACTTTTTTGTTGGGTCATATACATGTACATGTATGTACATAAAAACATGAATTTTAAAACATACATGTATCTCAAGTAAACATGAATAAAAGAAGGCTGTCCGCGCCCTTATCGGAATATAAGCCTTCTGGTGCATACATGTAGTTGTGACAACATTAGGGCTATGTTGCGGCTTCATTGCACCAACATGTTGTGGCAATGATGCTGCATTAGCGTATTTCATATGCAAATTAGTTTTCTGGCACTGGTGCCAGAAAATGCTGTGGCTTCGTTGCCGCAACATGTTGTGGCTTCAATGCAGATATTGTTTTTTATTTTGTATGCAAATTAGTTTCTGGCACTATTGCGCCACTTATGCCTTTAAATTCTGGCTTCCTTTAATTATTGACTAAAAAGGTAAAGTAACGTCTGACCAGGCAAGTTTAGTGCTAAGTATACCAGAGAAAAAGTTTTAACTCCTTTATTTAACGTTATGATTTTTTTGTGTGCTCAGGGTTATTATTATAACTTTTTCTTTTAAAGAAAGTAAAGTTCTGTACTCAGAAGTTATTCCTATATGTAATGTACTTAATTTTCCTACATTGAGAAAAAGGAAACTGTCAACATACAAAATCTATACCTTCAATTACACCAACATAATATCCATGATCCCAACAGGAGCCCCTCATTTCAGTCAAAGGTGTTGTGTTTTGTCTGATTAGCAATCTAAATTCGTGATTATACTACATTTTTTTCCAAACAAATAGCACTTTCAAGCCGTCTTTAGAGGGTTACAAAGACATAATTGCCAGGCTGCCAAGTCTCACGCATTTTCATGCTTATTTGGCGGTATTTTTTCTCTTTGATCTTTACGTTTTTGGCCAAATCTCACGCATTTGCATTATTAAAAGTTGGCAGAATTAAATTGACCAAACTTCTTTCAGCATGCTCTGTAAAATTTTAGCGAGGGTTAAATTGAGAAAGGGAAGAGAAACCATGACTTATGTTTCAGAAGGTACCAATTCGCCCCATTAGACGATAGTTCGTCCCTGTTAATTAGGATTTTTTGAAAATGCTCTCCAGGTCTATCAGGAAGAAGACAATTGATTTAATTAAATGAGAGATTGAACTTTTATATAATGCATTTAATTAATCATGTTAATCTAATTTTACATACAAGTCTTCACAATAACAGAACACCCAATTCTTCACTAAAATCATAAGCTCAAGCAACATATGGTCCACTTCTAATAACACACCACCATGACCACAGTAAAAAGCTCAAACACTGGTGACATCATCAATGACATTATCAATGTTCTGGCTCTATTCTGGCATCATTTTAGTAGATTAAGAATGAGAAAATAATATGTGTGCTTTATGGCAACATTGTGGCGCTTTTTGTCGTGAAAGGAAATAGCGCTGCACTGTAGCCAGAATGATGCTAGCGGCATCATTCAGCACTTATCCGGTGTCAATTTTCTGGCAACCTGATCAGCAGCCGCAACATTGCAGCATTGTTGCTGCAACATTTTTTTATTTCATAAGGACCGGTATGAAATAATGTGATTATCATGCACAAAACCTTACAAATCTGGTAAAGGAAAGGAAACGTGAAACAGCATTCATGTTATAATTTTTGTCTCTCAAAAACAAGATTCAAAGAACTTCACATAATTTTTATGTTTTATAGTTTAAAAAAAGGGAATTAAAGAAGTTCATATGGCTGTCACATGCTAAAAACAATAAGCTTAAGGTTCATAGCCAACTGGTAGATAATATTAACCCTAAGGTTTTTTTTTGTTTGTGTGTGTGTGTGGGGGGGGGGGGGGGGTACCTGACAGGTGCATTTGATTTCTTTTTTATAAGAGGTTTATGGTATTAGGTAAATAGTATCTACTTACATGTTCCAATAGGAATGAAAATGCCTGTCTTTGTAACAATTCTTTGCAACATCTCGGGTGTAACATGTCGATCCACTGATTTTGTAGTAATATGATATTTCAAAATGACATTTACTGAAGGCACACCACAATTTTTCCTTCTATAACTCTTGTTAGTTGTTTCGATGATAATATTGCTATGAATATCACAGATCCTCAGTTGTGACGTACAATGTAATGTCAGATTTAAGTAAAGAAATTTCTGACAAAAATTTATACATGTCTCTTTTTCCAATGGAAGCATTTTCAAAAATACCTGTCGTCACTGCAGTTGTCACAATTGCCTACGAAATCTTTTATGCTACACATTTTATAACAATTATTCGAAGATTATATAAATAAATACATTAAAAAAGTTAGTTACGGTAAGCAAAATAAACTATAGTATAAAATACACTGACTGTCTTAGTTAGTTAGTACAGACACAGTTCCATTGTTCTGACAATATTTTCAAAATATGAGCAAATCACACCATTGTCACCAACTTAACCATATATATAAGTGTAGGCTAACATCACTGTGAAAAATTTATCCATTTCCCATTATGCTTGAATATAAAACATGAAGAAATTCGCAAAATAACATTGTTGTCTGCATTTGTTTACATTTTCCCTCCTGTTTTTAATTTGTTTCTCTACAAGAGAACTCCGTAAAGGGAGGTAATTTGATTAGGTTAATACAGGACAACTCAACTTTTCAGGGTCAATTAATTTCAACACAGTCAAGTTTGCCCACTGATTTTTTTTCTTTTCTTGTATAACCTTAATACATTCTCTCTATTCATATAATCAACAATATAAGAAATGGCTGCATTTTTTTACAACACCTGATCAAAATAGGCTCTAAAACCCCCCTTTTATTGCACTTTTTACCCTATTTTAGCTATATAGATTTTTTTTTTAAGAAATTTTACTGTTGAACACAATTTTTATTTGTTTTTTTTTAACTGAAAAAAGTTTTAAATGTCTGAATATCTATATTATTTTCTTTTTATTAGACATAATTGATCATAATTTGTAAACACTGCATTTTCCCTCTTTCTTGCCACTTTAAGTCCTGTTACCAAGGAAACGGTAAACATATGGGGCTAAGTGTAATAATATTTTTTGTTAAGCTCATGTGGCTCTATTGAACTAATAAAGTTTAAAACAAATATTTTTTAGTGCGTGCCGAAATATTTTGGTGATTACAGAGAATTGCTCTTAATTATTACATGTTTGATGATAGATTGGAAACCAAGATCAAACAATTAGTATGTAAACAATTGCTGTTTACGTTTCACAGATCAATTTGAGATCCCCATTGCTGTCCCCATTAAAGCCATGTCCATTTCTATAAAAAAATCATACAACAAATTATATTTCTATAAAGGCAATTTTTTTAATTAAAAAACTAAACTTTATATTGTTAAGATTTAATAACAGGATAAAGTCAGTAATTTCATTGTCAAAATATTAGGAAAACAAATTGTACTCGCTTTAAGCTGGAGACAAATCGGCAATTTATGCAAATAAATATTAAATTTTATATAATTGTTTTTGTATATTACTGTTACTATTACTATTGTCGGTCGTGTCATTTCAGCCACCGTTTTGTAATTTTTTTCGCATTGGTGGTAGATATTTGTAGTTCAAATAGTTGTTTTTCCCAAGGCCATTGTTTTATTTCTTTGATAAGGTCACAAGGTGACCTAGAAGCGTGTTGGAGAAGGGAAAAAAATGTTATATCAACTAATCCAGGCTTTTCTTATCAAAAAGCCGAACTAATAAAAAGTCAAAAGTCAAACATCAAGTGACAATAAGATAAAATTGAGTATGGAATACTTTAACAATAATATATATAAAATAACCGTATTAATCAGTTTTTCTCTCGCATTTCAAGTGCCTGAATTTTTGTCAAATTTTATTTCGAATGTATCAGTTAGCTTGCATTCAGAATAAAATCGTCCAATTTTTGTTTTGACCGTTGATGTTTCACAAAACATTTGTTCATTAGAAATAATTTCGTCTGAATACCACTTCCGAAACTTTCTTAAATTGTTCTTTAATCTTCCAGATGGTGAGTCGCTACATTGTTGCATAGTTTCCGTAATAAGTTGATTTGAACTGTTTTGTTCCTTTCTGATATCTATTAACTCTAAATAATGGACAGCATGGAGGCTAGTATATTCAGATGTGAATTGTTTAGTTAGCCCTTTTTGTAACTGTTCATACGGATTAATCTGTTCTAATCCCATTTTCCCACTATTAAACACAGATGATACACTACTTCCTCTGGTGTAGTTCACACCTCCACAATAAACATGTTCTTCCTGTCCATTGTTCGGGGTGATAGTCGTGAATGGAAGCAGATAACCGGATTTTTCGGAATCCAATGTGGAACCTTCAGACGCTGGTTTGGAATATTTATCTTCAGAATGTTCAGAATAATCATTCAAAATATTGTCATCGTATATAGCGTTTTCATCTATACTTTCATATGAATTGTAACAACTGTTATCTACCTCATTTATTTGATTTTCGGAAGGAACGTTTGATATTTCCTTAAGTTGTCTAGTCTTACCCCTATGGAAACAAATAAATATAACACACATTACTGAACATATGATACCAACAGCAGCTGATCCCACAGAATACACAAGTACTTCTCTCGTCGACAGACCTGTTTAACAATAAAGCAGAGCATAGTTTATATCATGGTATGTCAATTAAGAAGTCTGTTTTAAAGTTAATTAAAGTATTATAAAGTATAGTAATTATTTATATATTCCTCTTTTAATGGTTTTTTATTTCTTTCTATGGTTTTATGTGATTGTATTTAGTATATGTTTATCTCTTTGTTTCACATTTGAATGTAATAGAGTGTTTTTAAATTAAGCAAATGCTGTAATATTATTAATTTAATGGAATACATAATTTAAAACAACAATACCTATTTAAAACCAAAACCGATTTTTTTTTTTATAAAACAAAATGTTTAGAAACTGAAAATAAACGTAAACAATTCTGTATGTATACACTTGCAAGTTTGATAAATTACTCTGTAAGTATGTCGATTCTTGTTTAGGTTAAATGTTCGTGTCCGCACACTTTACCTTTTCGAAGGTGATTGCAGTGTCAACAAATCAAATGACAACGTTGGCAATCAAAAGTATATCAATCTGTTGATAGTATTATGTTTCAAACTCCACAATTACTACTTTATGAAGTTTTAAGTTGATTAATTTGTATATGTTAAAATTGAGAATGGAAATCAGGAATATGTCAAAGAGACAACAACCCGATCAAAGAGCAGACAACAGCCAAAGGCCAACACTGGGTCTTCAGCGCTCCCGACGGTGGTCTTCAGCTGGACCCTAAATAAAATTGTGTACTAGTTAATTAAAAATGGACGTCACACTTAATTCCAAAACATATAGACAAACTAACATAAAAAAAAACATACAACAAAGGCCAGCGGTTCCTGACTTGGGACAGGCACAAACAATGCGGCGGGGTTGCACATGTTTTGTGAGATCTAAACCACCCCCCTATACCTCTAACACATTTGAACAAATATCTTTAACATTTCAACGATTTGATATCTCGACAAACTAATAATATGACTTACATATTATGACAAATTGACAATTCTAAAAAAAAAAAAATGCAAACAAACACACTATACAAAATAAGTCGAAGAAACGGAAGAATAAGCCACTCAAACCACACAGCTCTGGAAAGGGATCCTTTTCCACATTGAGCATACATGGTGCTGCCCTTTTAAGTACAAATTTGGATAAGTGTCATTTGTTGATACACTATTCACGGAAAAGAGGAAAGAGGTATTATATAATGCTCAGTCAAATCGTATTAGCCTCCGTATAATTACTACTTGGCATCCTTGTATGAATTGCTTATATGTGTATTCTGATAGGGAAAGCAATCCCTGAAATATTGATTTAACTTGAAAATATATACTCAAATTGTAGGCAAATTTGGAATGTTGCTAAAATAATGGAAAAAAGGCAAACCATAAAATATAGAATGTCAACAAAACGTTTTTGTCTGTTGTGAAACACATTGACAATTATACTTGAACAAAAATTAAGTAAGAAATGCACAATATATTTCATTTCATTTGAAATTGGGGTTTTTCCGTTTGATGTTTGTATGAACTATACATAGATTAGATCCAGTATATCTAGCAATAGGAAACAGACAAGTTGTGGTGGTTTCTAAAGATGGGATTTTTAGTACTATATAACGTTTGGCATTGATACGAACTAGTCTAGAATGTGCTCGTAGTTACGTCGAATCGAACATGTCGATGTAAGTGACATTAGTATATACAGCAAAATTATGCAGTTGCTGCAACGTTTATTACATGTATGTCTTTACAGGTTTTTTTAATATGTATTTCAAACAATTTTACAGTTTATTGACATTCAAAAACCTGTAAGTTTGTTTGAAATAAAAAAAATATATCGCAAGAAAAAAAGATATTTTACTGGGAGCACCTAGTCCTATTTATGTGTTTGTCTTGTTTATAGCGAACTATGTTCAGAGTAGAAATGTTTTGAATTCGGACTAACTTAAAATAGCAATCGTTCATAGCACAGGTTTAAATTAACACGATACCGATGAATGATAACCTGTAATCAAGCAGTGTAATAAACATTTCATAACAATATATCAATGTTTGATTGATCCGATCAGTTTGCTTCACTTACAATATAGTTATTAATATAACATGTATAAGAAATAACTTTTTAATGAATATCAACATTAATAAAGACTGAATATAGGTCTCTCATGAAAGGATATCGTACCTACTTTCATCAACACTGTCATTGCATTGGTGATGTTTAATAAACACATTTGTTACCTTTTATATTTGTATTTTCCCTGAACAAAACACTGGTTTGCACTAACGTCTGACTTGTGTATGATGCGTGTTGTGAAGTAGATGTTGGCATTTCCATGGTGGCTAATGAATAAAAATGAGTAACAATTCTGTTATCAAGTCGATCTAAATTTTGAATTTTCTTAGCTGACTATCAAACCAGGTTCAATCCATCATTTTCTACATAAGGAGATGCTGTTGCTAGTAAGAAATATGTTAGTTAACACGACGGGTGCCACATGTGGAGCAGGATCTGCTTACCCTTCCGGAGCACCTGAGATCAACCCCAGTTTTTGGTGGGGTTCGTGTTGCTTAGTCCTTAGTTTTCTATGTTGTGTCTTCTGTAGTATTATTTGTCTGTTTGTCTTTTTTATTTTTATTTTTAGCCTTGGCGTTGTCAGTTAATTTTCGATCTATGAGTTTGACTATCCCTCTGGTATCTTTCGTCCCTCTTTTAGTTGTTATCCATTCGTTTGATGTCTTTAAGCTTTTGATTTTACCATTTGATTATGGACTTTCCGTTTAGAATTTTCCTTGGAGGTCATTTTTTTTGTTAATTTATATTCTAAACCGTTTTTTTTTTTTGTCGTCATGAATAAACATAAAATATTTGCAAGTTGAAGGCATTTCGTTTAGGATATTGGTATATTATTTGGACATGGTCTTCAAGACATTCAATCGATTAACAATAGTTTACAGATGTTTAAATCCCGCAAAAGGAAGGCAAATCAAGGTAACACACACAAATCAATGGATTTGCCTGAATTAAAAAAAGAATCGAGTCTTGGGAGATATTTTATGCATGCAATATCCGCAATCTAAAGTCAGCATCTGTTAAGATGTCACAATCGGAAATAATACACAATCGGTTTGAGTAAAGTTAAGACAACAAGTCAGCTGGTATCAACAAATCTAAAACTGGAAAACATGTGTTTATTAAGTTGAAAGACAAACATACTGTATCGATCAACCAACGTGTGCAGGCGGTCTTCTTAAGTATCAATTTCTATCATTCTTTGGTGACTTATTTGGACTTCTCCAATTTAATTGTGATTGGGGTTAAGTATTTCTTTTTTGAAAACTACATTTTTAAGCGATCTATTAATTTCAATGGCTAGTGCATCATATTTTGGACATTGCTATTTTTTCATATATAGCAATGAGAAGATGTGGTATGAGTGTCAATGAGAGAACTCTCCATCCAAGTCACAAAAGTAAACCAGGAGCCCGGTCTAACACCTAACAAAAGCTATAAAGGGTCACACAATGACTCGTGTAAATCAATTCAAACAGGAAAACTAACAGGCGCCAACGTTTATCCTAACCTAGAACATATAGCTAGATATATGTAGTTATACGATCTATTTACCTTGTGCTGATGTTTTTTCATGTTCTAATGCACTAGACTGATGTTGGTTGGATCTAGTGGAAAAAACTGCGCGAATAGTGTCTTCTGATGCTGAAATAATTTAACGTCATTCATGTATATCATTTCATACAATTAAAAATAAATTACAATCAATGCAATTTATATTTGGTTATATCTTAGATATCAAATTGTCATTTCGTCGATACATTTTAAAGATAAGTATTGTTGTAAAAGCATGTTTTAAGTAATCTTCATGAACAATGTGAAGTGAGAAAATTTCACACTGTAAACTTTGTTTTCAGAAGCTGAATGGTTTCATTTTTTCTATCCACAAATAGATTATACATGCATAGCTATCAGTAACTGCGAGTACCCAGAAATGAACATACTGGGTTTGTTTAGGTTTAAATACCCATCCACGTCCGATCTGTGTTTCTGGTAATTGCATTTCTATTTGTATCCATCTGATGGGTGATGTCCTTATCAACTGATTTGATAGTTCGTGCTTATGTTGTACTATTACACCACTGTGCCAGGTGAAGGGGAAGGTTTGGCGGGTACAAACATGTTTAACCTCATAACACATTATGTATGTGCTTGTCCAAAGCCAAAAGCATGCAGTTCAGTGGTTCATGTCTGTCATATTTGTTTTTCGTAAATTATTTTGTTATAAATTAGGCCGTTTTTCTCTCAACTTAATCGGGATTTGTTAAAGCTGGCCATATAGTATGAAGTTTTCTCATTGTCAAAGTCCGTACGGTTTCCCATAATTTATTTCATCCTCTTAATTCAAACTTTGGTGGGATTTGTCTCATTGACAATCATACCATATCTATTTTTTATATATGACAAACAAAAGTTAACTAATATAGGATTTGATAACGAAAGATATCAATCACTAATATCAACGGTGTTTCTATGAAATAATTGTCGTATTATGACTGAAACAAATTGTTTAACAACTTTTGGGATCCAACTTTCTCTTTTATCGCGAACACTATGGTACCTCCATATCAAATCAATACAATATATTGAAGCAGCAAAATATAAGGTTTACAATGCATCGTGTAATTCTATAACAGCCGTTTTTTTAAACATAATGTACTGTTTTAGAGGGGTTTGTAGGACTATTAATCTTACTTTATTCGAATCAAACTACTTCGTGCTTTATAATGTTTCAATGTCTGTGTGGTTTCAACAAGCAAAAACTAGCAGGAGTATATACCCTTAATTTTAGACTCTAATTAGCTTGTATTGCTCACCTGACATTTTTGCCCAAAATAAATAATTATACAACGCAACAAATTGCATTCAGGTAGATTTTGATTTCGCCACTGTTAGCTTTTCTCTTTTATTATGTTTTTGAATGCATGTTACAATGATTTGAATGTTACCATATGTTCCTTTTTTAGCTATATGTTGTCATAATTCTTTTTGTTTATACTAGATACTCTACATGTTAATCTTTGAAAGGTGCTCGCTCCTTTTGTTTTGAATTTTTATCGGATATTCGAAAACCTATCTTGTATGTCTAATTTGGTTTTGCTGATTATAGTTTCTAAATATATTTAAAACACTACAAAGGAAATTCTTTACTGAGCATATTTTCTCTAAACTTTTATTAATTTAGTCTAAACATTCTGACTTTTTAATTATCTTCAATAAGGGTAAAAGGAGGAGGGAAAGTTTTAATAAAATTTCATAGAATATTTTGATATTTTTGTCAAAATGAGGTTTATCATGCTTATTTTCAAAATATAATAAAATGTATGGGCCACCAGTTTTATTCACGCTCAGGATCGTGCAAAATTGTCAGATTTTGTATAGATTCTTCATGGAAACCCCAATTTTGTACGATAAAAAGAAAACTGCACCATATAACATTAAGGTAAATAAAGGCAACAGTAGTAAACCTCTGTTCGAAAGTCATAAAGCGATTGAGAAAAATATGGGAAGATTGCAATGATGATATCATAAATATGCTTTCAGATAAGAACAAAAAATGAGGTCTTGCTACATAATAAACCTATTTACTCGAATTACATACGTCTCTCGAAATTTGAATATTTCATTAAAGATCTCGATTGATTGTTATCTGCTATTTCAAAAACAAAAATGGAGGAAGACACCATCTTTCTTTAAGATTGATAATTATGCAGAGTCACAGATCGATATATATATATATATATAGATAGATAAATAAATATATATACAGATAGATAGATCGAAAGATTGATAAATAATGGATAGATAGCTAGCTAGATATATAAATGGATAAACAGACAGAGAAAGAGACGGACAGACAAATATTAAATCAATATATAGTAAAACGTACACAATCTGAATTCAGTTGTTATTGAATTGTCCATCAATTGGCAACCTTCCACACTTTTACATCTAAAATAAAAAAAGACAATTATTGTCTTTTCTTTAGAAAAGTTCTTACTGCTGTTTAATGACAAAACATTGGGTCGCTTAGTTTTAATTTAAAGATAAATACAATAGTACGCAATACTGCCCATGCTAGGATTGCTGGCCAATGACGTAAACCCATTATTTCTTTTTCATTCATACGTTGGGTTATAAGCTATTATTCAATAAGGACAAAAAATAATGATACTGAAGTACTTATTAAACCTTAAAAAAATGTTAAGGAAACAAAATTTCAGTGATGTTCAAATATCATAAATCAATTTAAAAGATACAATAAGCGTTTGAAACTAAACAAAGCAAATCGAATGAACCCAAATAGAAGAAAAAAGAAGTGTCGACGCAAGATATGAACAATTTAACCTCATCTAAGTTATTAGGCTTATACATTTGAACGCCAGTAGACGCACGTTTGGCCTACAAAAGTTACATCAGTGAATCTTCTATCAAAACAGTTAAAAACCCGAATCAACAATCAAATTGAAAGTTATTGAGGTCAAAATATACCGTTAAATAAGTTAATCTTTGGCACCCGGGTTTTGGTTGGGTTCCTATTGCTTAGTCATTAGTTTTATTTACTGTGTTTTGTACACTGTTGTTTGTCTTTTCGTTCTTGTTTTAGTGTATTTGTGATTGTAATTTTAGTTATTGTTCGATGTCAATGCCGATCCACACTATATAAAAGTTAAGAAAAGAACATAACCGGTACATAAACAAATCAGGCAAATCTTCTGATAACTTATAAAGATCTAACACCACAAACACTTTTCGATAAAGAACTAGGAGACATTTCAATATTAATAAATGTTGTTAATAATCAAGATTTTTAAGTTTGTGAGAGATTTTAGATTGATTGAATAATTGATTGGTGTTTAACACCACTTTAACACTTTTGTGCTATTTTGTAGCGGTCAGGTTTTATCGGTGGAGGAAACAGGAATGTAATGAGAGAAACACTGACAATCCTATAAACCTGTTATCAGTAAATTAAAAACAAACTAAATATAATTGTTATATACATATGCACATTCATGGATCATCAATCTGTCGAATCCTGTATCTTGGCATTGCACATGGTCATGTTTTTCTTAGACTGTTTATGACGTCGTTACACTAAATGCATTGGAAGTTGAATGTAAGCTGATTTAGACTTAAATGCATTATTTTTTATATTAGTTGTTATTGGATTTGAACTAGCTGTCAGTAACTGTCAGTACTCTCAAATCTATACTTAGTGTATTTTTTCAACTGATTTTAATAGTTGTTCTTATTTTGTACTGTTACACCACTGTGCCAGGTTAGGAAGAGGGTTTTGGTCTCACTTACATGTTTAACTCTGCCACATTCTGTATGTATGTACCTGTTCCAAGTCCGGAACCTGTGATTTAGTGGTTGTCGATGTTACATAATTGTTTATTGTTCAACTTTTTGTACATTTATTAGGCCGTTAGTTTTCTCGTTTGAATTGTTTTACATTTGGTGATTTCGAAGCCTTTTATAGCTGACTATACGGTATGGGCTTTGCTCATCGTTGAAGGCCGAACGGTGACCTATAGCTGTAAATTTCTTTGTCATTTGGTCTCTTGTGTAGAGTTGCCTGATTGGCAGTCATACCACATTTTTATATATAATCCTAGCCAATTAAGATTGGAGTTGACTGCTACTGCTCCGTGAGGGATTTGAACTCACAACCTCAGTGTTGACTAGCCAGTGATATTGTAATTCGACTACGTAGATCATTCAGTCACCGAAACTCCGATTTTAGTTTGAATACGCCAATCTACAGGATATCATGGATATAAAGGAAATTAACCAGAATTTCAATGGTATGCTTAATCTAAAGTTCACTAATGAGTTTAAATGTCCATTTAATAGTGTTTGCCTCTCTTTCACTGCATGTTTAGAAGAGTTTGTGGTGTATGATTTTAATAGTATCGCAGTGTTTTGTAAATTATTTTTCTTTTGTCAGGATACTGTTAATTAAATCACCTGTTATAAACATGAACTACTTTAGTACTTAAAATTCTTGACATATTGATTTTATCACGGGTTCGCCCTTTATCCTAAGTTTTTTCCACGAGCGATAACAAAGGGTAAAATACCCGTGTTCGAGCCAATTTGATAATTTTGTACAATGTTTTTTATAAAAAGTGTTTCAGACAGGTATTTACTCGATCGTAAAGTCAAATCAATCATAATTGGTTGGTACATATATGCATTTATTTATTATTCGTCTAACATTGTTTTAGTTGTAGTGCGGTATTCCTGTTTGAATATTAATAAATGTACTTCTCGTTTATTTTACAGTCACAATAATGTCCACAGTGAAAGCCATATCTTCCTCTGCTGCATGGTTGGCATGGTTGTTCATTCAGAGAACTTGTTCCAGGTTTACACTCTACAATTGCAAACATTTATGGTCAAATTCTTGACATATTGATTTTATCACGGGTTCGCCCTTTATCCTAAGTTTTTTTCCACGAGCGATAACAAAGGGTAAAATACCCGTGTTCGAGCCAATACAATACTTACACCTATGAGTTATATATATATTCTTAAAGGAGAGAGACGGCAAATCTTTCGGACTGACATAAAAGACGATACAAACTGAAAAAGTTATACGCTAAATCCTAAGAACATAATAAGACAAATTTAGATGAAGTTGAATAATTACGAAAATTTATTTCCCAGCTTAGTGCATTATGTATGAAACTTTCCCTTTATTAGATAAAAGCAGAACTGTCCCTGGACCATAAGAGACAAACAGGACATACATACAGAGCTATAACGAATAAAAAGGACTACATTTCTATGGCCATTATGAAAAATAGGGTTATAATGGAAAAACGGGGCCATTTTCAATAATAAGGGCTATTACGGATTTTTAATTGTTATCAATTTATATACATTTCTTGGGAAAACATAGAGAAGAAACCAAGTTGTCAAGTAAAAATTAATTATTCGTTTAATAATACATGATGTGTATTAAGTTGTTAAATTCATTCTTAAAATCCAGAATGAAATTTTGTATTTCGTACGCCATAGATTGCTTTAAATAGGACTATGTTTAAATTTACATGTAGTTCAATCACATCCCCTTAATTTTTTTTAATTTTTAATATTGCATTTGCCATACTTATATATATATGTTTGATCCTCGATCCGGGGAGAAAATTCCAGGGAATGAATTTTCGGCTCCCCCTTGCCACCATTTGTGGGTATGGTTTTGAGAAACGACGATAGTCCGTCGGTAAGGGACGATAAATGGCTGACCCATTTTATGAGAGAGCAATTCGGGAATTTATTGGAATATGATTCAGATGTTCATTTAATATATGCATCACTGATATGCTTGAAAGAATATAACTTATATTGATGATTTTTTTTAACGTAGACTAATCGAATTTTATCCATGCAACATGTGTAACACGAAGCTGTATGCAAAAAATACTGAATACCCTGAAGTAAGATTATCATGAGTTATCAGCGTCTTATAAATCCACACACTCAATAATCAGATTTTGATATACTGATTTTCATTCAACGGGAACTTCAAGGTTAAATTCAAAACATATCTACGGTCAATTGATTACGTAGGGCATTGTAGTCATAATGAGGAAGATAACTATGATGACATGAATCCACCATTTGTACATTTGAAAATGCCTGTAACAAGTCAGGAATATGACAGTTGTCGTCCATTCGTTTGATGTGTTTTATCATTTGATTTTGCCATTTGATTAGGGACTTTCCGTTTTGAATTTTCCTCGGCGTTCAGTATTTTTGTGATTTTACTTCTTTTTGTATAGAGAATACCACACTCGCTGCACGTTTAGATCCATTGCAAAAGCTTTTAGAGGGGTTGGATGTTGAAACCAAAAAAATGTCTACCCCTATCAAGTTGCAGTTCAAATTAGCATGACCTCCTTCCCAAGGCCTCTTCTAAAGTACGTATCTTTTGTATTTTATTTATAATTGAATATTTAATTAATCAATAATTCGTTTAAATGGATGTGATTTAAAAACCTTATTGAACATTTCCACTAATGTTCAGCAAGGTTAATATAAATGCAAGAAGCAATTGCATAATAATTTCTAAAAGCAATTGAAATAAACAACTCATTGTATTAAAGAAAAAGGCCAATTAAACATGTTTTCAAAAAGAATTGACCATCACCCATTCAAGACATCAGATCATTTACTAGTATTCTTTTGATTTGGAGACGACGAGAAGCATTGACTTTTTTATACCAAGAATGAAGTAGTCTTTTTTTTATTTGACGTGCAATTGTTAGTCAAAATTTTGAAAGGATTTATTAGCAAATTTTCTAATTATGTATCTTTAGTCTAATACGTACCAACACAGTCATCATTTATTCTTACATGATTCTCACAGCAGAAACGATCAAAACCACCTCTAAAATAAAAACACACGTTATGAAAATCAATTGTTTTAATTATTTTGATTTAAAAGCACTACTTTAGAATCCCTACCTGTAATGTTCCAATTATCGTTATTAAGTAGTTGTACAAGAAGAAGCATTATACTCCATACGATGTCATATTGTCGTTATCGGCTACGTCAGCATGTGTCTGGATGAGAGACATTCTTCGTATTCCATATCTCTATATAGACAATTGTGTGTTCATACGGAGCATTCTACCTTAACAACCTGCAGTATGTTTTGGTAAGCTGGGAACATTCATGCTTAATATATTGTTTTAACTCGTTGCCTGCCTACCTTTTGGTTGTTTTTTGTTTCAATTTTTACATCCTCAGTTTGTCTCGTCGTTTGTCAAAAATGTAACATTAAAAGAAATATTTTTAATATCAATGTCTGAAAGTGCAAAAATTCTGCGATTCAAAATCATCTTCGTACTTGAAGTAGTATGTGTTAGTAATGCAACAATATATATTAGAAATGTGCATGTTCATTGAAATATGTGTGATAGTAATCAAACGTTATTTGTATAATTTAAAACTAGAAATAATGCTTAGCAAGCAAAACACAATTCAGACCCTTGGTTATCATGGAATTTCATAATTGTAGTTAAATTAGGTACCGAAAGTGAAGAATAAAAAAATAAAAAAAGAAATAAAAAATTACCTAGAATTTACTCGGTAGCATTCTTTTTGTGATAAAACAGCTCGGACGAAAACGATCAAAATAAACAAATGATGTTTTCTCTGTAAAACCATTTTCAATCCAATTTCAATAGTAATGAAGCAAAACGAAATACTTTAGCAATTATTTCCTCATTCTATCCTGACAGGAAAAGAAAAAAACCAACACATATATGACACTTCATGAAATCAATATAAATGAAAATCAATCGGATACATTAATTATACAAATTCAAATCAATCCTTATTTGGTAAGATTCCAAATTTAAATTTATTCAGTATGCTTACATGTATTAATCAACATAGAAAACCTTTCAAATATTAATCAACTGATTGTATACGGAATGGAGGGTATAAACGTAGTATGCAAATTGAAATTATGGTGCTATTTAAACATACATATAATTATCAAACAACAATAATGTATCAAAATTATCTTTTGTGCTCCTATTTGTTTATCTAAGTAGTGCATACTATTTTTAAATAGGCAACTATGGCATGCATTTGAAGATCAGATTGAACAATAAATAAATGAGATGGTTTTTTGAATTAAAGTAGACCAGTAAATAAGGTAAAAAAACCAAGTGGTTACTTTAAGGGGAATGTATTGAAAAGGGAAGCATACAGATTCTTTAAAGAGTTAATACAAATGTTAATATTGTACGAGGATGTGTACACTGTTTTTTATTTTTTCTCAAACAGTACTAATATTCAATATCTTGATGTATAATGTATTTCATGTTAAAACTGTATGTTTCGATAACCATTATTTCAAGTTAAATGGAGCATATACTCGACAAAAGATATTCACTTGTTATCTAGAGCCTGTCGTCTATCATATTTGTTCATTGGTACAGTAGAAATCAGAATCATTTTTGATTTATTATGCGTATGCTAATTTCTCTGTACATTTAATGATTATACAATGTTGAATCATTAGAATATCAAGGATTTTTTTACTACAGGTAATATAGTTTGACCTGTGCCATATCTATCATAATTTTAAAACTGTCAGACTTCATATTTGACTCGGCAGCTAACTGTTTTCATTGGAAAACCACTGGTTGTTATTATGTAGAGGGATCTAGCATCTGGCGTAGCAAAAAGTTGTATATGCACATTGTCTGTTGCATACTGTCTGTTGCATACCTGTATAAAAGTACTTATTGTCTATCTGTGAAGTGCAACCCCTGAACTCTACAAGAATATTTGAATGGCATGATGCGACTAATGGTTGTTTAGATTTTAGAGTTTAATGTGGGTGAAGGAAGATTGTATAACTAATTAGTAATAATTTGAGTTTCAGACAAACATATTTGCATATAGTTACAGTCATAATAGTTTTATATCGTATGTAATCATTAGATGTTTCTTTAGTTTAAGATCATGATAAAATGTTAAATGATATCTAGTTTGTGTATACCGAATCCACACAAGGCCTACATGAACTATCGACTGCATGTAATCAACAGTTTATTCAACCTGCATATACGTATTGCTTTTTAAAAATTAGGCTGTAGAAAAGTTTACTTAGTTTTCTTCTGGAGGATAGCATGACCACACCAGTAATGCTCGATATGAACACGATCATACTACGGTTGAATGTTCTCTATAAATGCTTAAATAAGTTTATTAGCCTTCTTAATTAGTTAATTTTAATATAAGTCAGCCTTGATATATGAAATATTCATTGCATGCCTTTTGTTGTTGTTGTTATTGGTTTTGGTAGGCGACTCACTATGTAGTAATTGCGCCTTAAATTCATATAACATAAATATTATGTATATATACGTTCAGTCCTGAATTTATTTTTAGTATTACATTTTGGAGAGTAATTATATGAAACTGTGACGAACATTGTTGACTGTGTTACAATAAAGTATTTATATGTAGAAAAAAAAAATACATAACAAAAGTTAATAGGAAAATGAAAAAATAGTTCCTAATGAAATGTAAATTATAAACGTATAGGTATCATAGCATTGTTTAGAAATTTAATCTGGTTGTTCACCTTTGTGTCGTCGGTGATATACTTATAAATAAAGTATATTAAGAAATATAGAACAAGACATGTGTTAGTTAAATGCTACCAATGTAAGGACGTCTCCCACGATTGATGTAGCAAATAAATAAAGGCAACAGTAGTATACCGCTGTTCGAAACTGATAAATCGATAGAGATAAAAACAAATCCGGGCTACAAACTAAAACTGAGGGAAACGCATCAAATATAAGAGGAGAACAACGACACAAAATAAACACAACATTAGAATCAAACACACACAGACACGAACTATAATATAACAATGGCCATTTTCCTGACTTGGTACAGGACATTTTTAGAAAAAAAATGGTGGGTTGAAACTGGTTTTGTGGCATGCAAAACCTCCCGCTTTAATGGCAACGTCAAACACAACACCAAAACGACAACATCACATGACAGGACCACAATACAAATAAATGAGAGAACATATAGGACAAAGAAACACACGAATAATAGCTAACAAAAGGTACTAGGCTTAAAATTCAATACGCCAGACGTGCGTCTCGTCCACACAAGACCATCCAGTGACGCTCAGATGAAAAAAGCTTGAAAGCCAAAAAAAGTACAAAGCCGAAGAGCACCGAGGACCAAAACTTCCAAAATGTTGCGCCTAACACGGCCAGGGTTTTCTGTCTGGGACAAGAACATCCTTATTATTTAGAATAATTTATAATTTTGCAAACAGTAAATTTTATAAAATGACTATATAATAGATATACATGATAAAACCGAAGTGGGGACTAACTACAGAATAAAAACGGATACATTACATAAAACAACTTAATCCAACATATAAAAATACACAGCCGAATTAGCCAAAGCTAAAGAATCCTTAAGTAAGGATTGATATTTTGTAATTTGTCCTTTTCCGAAACGGTTGCATCTATTTTTCCAAATAAATTTCCAAAGACATACTGGTATTTAGTGATTCCTCCTTCCCTGACGAGGATAAAAAACACTTCCGTCATTGAACGAGAAATCACCCCTACATACACCCTTAATCGCCTATTTAGATATATATATATATATATTAAGATCCATTTTGTTAGATCTGGTGATCAATTTATTTGGCAATCGCCAATGGCAGTCAGCAGGGTTTAAGAACATCAGTTGTTCGACATGTTAGTCAAATGCGTTTTGTTAAAATAGACTTTTTCACTTTTTTTGGTCTTTTGGAACTTGTTGTTTGTGCTGTATTTAGACCCCTCTTCCACGAAATTTGTTTTACATGCACACGTATAAAAATTGCGGTTTGTATCCAACGCAATCATAGGTTTGAACGTTGTTTTCAATTTAGACTTTTATATATATATATATATATATATATGTTGTGTACAAGTTGTAATGTTGTACAAATTATAATTTGTACAGATTTTTTGTACAAGTTGTCAGTGTTTTATAAACCGCTTAACACAAATGGATGATGCAAGCACACAGTCTTTTGTTTTTCATATTGCTGTCATATTTCCACAACTACATGATACAATCTAATATTGAGCTTTGATACAAAAACAGTATAAGAACACACAAAGACTTTTTATGGATATGATTTTGGTATAAGGAGAAAAAATAAAAATAAAATTTAAACCATTCAGGTATCCTCATTTCTACTTTGATGACAAGGAGAATAGAACTAATTGTTAAGTTGAAGTATATAAATTTAAATTAAAGACATTAAACTGATACATTTAAGAAGAAAAACTTTTATCACATGGTGCAAAAAGGTATGTGTAAAAAAACTCATAACTTGTACAAAAACCCTGTACAAATTATAATTTGTACAAACTTACATCTTGTACACAACATATATATATATGATATATAAATGAGGTAAAAATAGAAAAATTTGAAAAAAATGTAATACCAGTATATTAATAAAACAATGCAATTGTTTGAATTTGTTGTTAGTACAGAGATCGTCAGCGAAACAGTAGAGCATGGATGTGCATATATATTTACAATAATCTGTGTATGTTTGTTCAACTGTCAACCTTTAGTACAATTTTTTGATTTTATCATTTTATTGTCATAGAAAAAGATTAAGCACATGATTCTATTCTAAAAAATATATGAGCTCATTGATTGTGTTTGTTTGTTTTTCTTAATTTCTATTAATATGACTATAATTGTCAGTTTGTGAAAATCTGAACGACATATTGTATATTCCTTTGTTCTTACTTTCCTTTATCTTTTAACTTATACCGTTAAATAATTAAGACAAATGTTAGTGGCACTTTCATAAAAAAAAGGCTGTAGCACATGGTTCTATCGTCAAATATATGAGCAAAGTGTGTTGTTTTTGTTGTTTGTACATTTCTAAAAAATATGACTGTAATTCAATATATCAGATTGTTTAAATTGAATGTTGATGCTTGTTAAAATTAAATACGTGCATTCCATAGTCAATTACGCACTGGTGTTTGAAAGGTGATTGAGTTACTGATGTATGACACAGGTAGAAAAAGTCTATTTGATTACGCTCAATGGACTGACACAAAGGTGAAGTGTGCATTGCACTTGTGACTTGCTTATCATTATTCTATGGAGATAAAAAAAGAAAATGATTTCAGATTCGGGTGAGTTTTTTTTTTATCTTTAATCTTGCTTGTTCTATAACTTGATGAAATAATTAAACTTGAGGGACCATCTGAGAAATACTTCATATACACAGGTATCGTTCCAAATAATATTTATTTAATGATATCTAAACTAAGGCTAAATAACACTTATATTTGAGAGTCTTCCTTATTTTCTTATAAGTATATTAGTTTCCCGTAGATAGTTATGTACGGGACTAAAAGTGTGTGGGAATCCGGATAGAAGGTCTTTAAATGAGAGATTTATGATTCCATTATTTTTTAGCGTATCAAACACCTCTTTTCGTTGCGCATCATATTTTGAGCAGACTAATAGAAAGTGTACAATATTGTCTGTGACTTTGCAGTTTTTCTCAAATTTCACACGGGCTTTTCCTTATTTTGTGAATATATTTATTGACATAAATAGAGCCAGATCTTAATCTGAATATTATTCGTTCACTTCCTCTATTCATTTGTGGAATAGTAATCTTAAATGATACATTATTTTGGAAGGAGTGTAGTAATCTTCTCTTGGGGTTGTCTGACCACTGTGTTTGCCAAATTTGTTTTAATATGTTTTTTGTTAAACATTTGATGTCTTCCTTATATAGGAGAATATGACAATCTATTGTAACTTTATTAAGAGCTAGTTTGGCAGTCTGGTCTGCTACTAAAGTATTTCATTTCCTGAAAATCCGACCTGTCTTGAATCCACTCAAATAGTATGTTACTACCTAGTTTGACTAACTGGTTGTATAAAAATTTAAACCGTACAATAAATATTTTTTTTTATATCTCAAATGAATTACTCTTTAAGGCTTGAAGAGCTGATAAAGAGTTGACAAACACAATAATATTATTTGGTTTAAATTCTTCTAACCATATAAGAGACATAAATATTGCCATAAGCTCACAAGTGAAAATTGGGCAGTTTGAAACCCTTTTTTATTCCCATTTCAGGTATTGCAAATGCACTTGAGGTTTTATTAGAATTTGTATCTTTAGATCCGTCCGTGTATATTCTTAAAAACTGGCGATACTGCGTATCAATTATGACGTTACTTTCATTTCGAATTAAGTGTGGATTGCCCTTTTTCGAGATGAGATTTGAGAGTTGTGAAAATTCACGGGATTTACTCAAATGCTTAGGGGGTGTTTGTATTTATATATTTGGTTAATAATTATGTTGTTGATTAATCATATCTTTTGAAACAATAAAACATGGTTTTCTATTCTGTTGTATTTCCCTGGAGTAGCAAAGAAATGTTGTTGTTTTTTGCTAAATTTTCCTTAGTTTGATGGTTATCGTCATGACTAGATATATTCAAGAAAGATTTTATAATAAGACTCATTCTACGTTCTTCGTAGGGTGGGTCACTCATTTCTACTTGAAGTCTTCTTGTGGCTACATTTTTATATGCATTTGTACAAATTCGTAGTGCTTGACTTTGCACTCGGTCCAGTATTTTCTTTACGGAATGTGAGGCGGAGTTATATACTTTTCATCCGTTGTCTTTTTTTTTTAGATCTATAAGTGCAATATATATGTTTCTAAAAGGATGGCTGTTTGCTCCACACTTAGTACCAGTTAGAAGTTTCATACAATTTAAAACTTTTCTGCATTTTGCCTCTATATACTGTAAATTCAGAAATTATTGCGTGCATTTATTATTGCGATTTTGTCATTTTAGACTAAAATGCGATTTTAATTTTTTGCGATATTGAGAAAAATCCTCTTTAATTCATATAAAAAAATTCAAAATGCGAGTTTAAATTATTGCGATTATACCTCTGTCGCATTTTTCGCAATAATTTCTGAATTTACAGTATTGTATCTGTTTTAACAAAGTCAATTTACTATTAATAATTATTCCTAAAAATTTCACCTCATTGACTACATCTTATAAACTGTTACCTTACGTTAATAATAACTTCTCAGACTTTTTCTTTCTACTTAACACAGATTTAGAGGGGAAAGTAAGAAACCCCCATTAATTACACCATGTTTTGATATTGTCAAGATCTTTCTGTATTCCCTTTGAATATAACCAATACTTTTACCACACAACCATATTACACTATCGTCTACAAATTGGGAAATAGAACAAATATTAATACATTTGCTTTTTGTCGTTTATTCCATTGCCAATTTTTTATTAAGTATAGATGCGCCTCCACTTATATTAGTAACATAAATGTTTGACTGCAAGGATTACCTTTCAGAATCAAGTGTCCCCAAAAGTAAACAGTGTTTATTTACATATCAAGATCTCAACTGTCCGCTGCATGTTGTAATACTAATCAAAATCGGAAGGCACTACACATTGACAGGGTTCATAAACAGTTGATTGCCATTCTAAATTGAAGTTGAATAAACTTTGTTTACAAGTTACAAAAGTATTCATCGAAATCCGAACTGGAAGAAGTGTTCAAATATTAAACGCATAATTTGCCAATCAACGTCAAATGCCAATTCATGTCACATGTGATATATTGTTAGTGATAAGAACCAATTGTGTCTAATTCTAAGGATATGTACATGAGGTATTTCTACATTAGAGCAAAACACTAAAAACCATCTTGCAAAGTTTACTTCAAGTTATAATGAAAAAAGTAATAGTGTGGTAATCTATCATAGTTTGTATTTGTGTGTGGTATATGTGGTAATCCTCTTTGTTTCCTGTTTACTGTCAAGAGTGTTCTAGTTATACTAAGGTCATGGCACATTATCAAAAAGCTCTAGAGTTATCGTCACTATATGTCTTTGTATTAATTGATTATTCACTTTGTCCTTTGAAACTTAGTACACATGTTCCTGTTAAACTATGTTTCTTTCTGAGTGACTTTTCTTATTCTTCTCTTTCTGACTCATAAGTGTCATTTGAACATTTTTCTATTTAGAATGTAATTTCCTATACTCCACATGATTCATATTATGTGTTTACACTTTTTATCTATTACATTATCAATGTAAAACATGTTTGCATACTTTTCTAGAATGATATATTTAAACTCACTGATGACAAATGCTCAGAAGTTAAGCTAACTTGTTTAACCAGTGGATCACATTTCACAGTCCAGGAACGTATTCATCAATTAAGGAACCAATCTCACCAAACCAGAACTTATTTCACCAGATTAATTGTGGAACTTATTTAATAGAGATGGAACAAATCATATAGAAATTATCTGTGAAAAAAGTTTTTCCTGTGATATTTTTTCTACTGTATTTTTTCTCACAAGAACAAAGTTTAGCTCACACTTACATCTCATATCAAATCTCTCAGTGCACTAAAGATTAATGATATCGAAAGCTTTATATTTTTCTCTATATTGATACAGATGAACGGCTTCAAAGTTTAATTCATGACACATGGAGTAATTCAAAAAATCCAATTGTCAACTTCCGTTTTGTAGCAGTAACATATCAGCTGCTCAATCGTATAGTGTGCACCGTTAATTCTTAACCTTAGTGAATGCTAATACTTAACGGACTTCATCATCCTAGCTGGGCTACGTAAGCAATATATTTATAAGGTAGAACTAATCGACACTTAATGGGTTATCAAATTAAAGATTGATACGATATGAGATTGTCGACATCTTTATTTTCGGTCTGGGTAGATACCAACACAGAAGTCTGTTAGTAATTTTGATTTTTTTTGTAAATGCAGTAATAGTTAGACATCAAAATATTGAATAGCGAACAAATATCCACTAGATTTGATACCTCAAGCTGACTCGTATAACAAAATTATGTGCCTGCAATAACCAAAACTGACAATATTTACACTTTATAACGTAAATCTTTATAGTGGCATTGTAAATCAGTAATACTTTTATGTCAGAGTGGATTGTTTATATTAAAGTTGACAGCAATTTTGAAACACAATGACCACAAAATTTTGTCTGCATCAATTTAAAGTGCTAAGTATGTCATCTCTCTTAATTTTGAATCGTAAAAAAGTAGTTTTGATATCTATGGCTGACCAAGCTGACAAGTGTAACACAATTGTACTACCGCATCTACCAAAACTGACGAAATTTGCACTTTAAAGTTTATTATGTAAATCCATAAAGCCACATAACAAATCAGTAATATTTTTTGTCAGGATTAATTGTATAATGCAAATGACAGCAATTTGGATCACAATGACTACAAAATATTTTAGCATCAATTTAAAGTCAGTTCAGTCATGTGCCTATTCTTATACAAAATATTGACTCCTATAGTATGTATTTACTATTGATACCTCAGGCTGGCTCGTAAAACAAAATTATTTAAACGCATCAAACACAGTTATCAAAGGTACCAAAACTGACCATATTTGCACTTTATTATTTAAATCTATGAGGCCGCATAATAACATCTAATAAATCAGAATTTTTCTTCACGTCACGATAGATTGTATAATACAAATGAAAGTAATGTTGGAACACAATGACTACAAAATCTTGTCCGCATCAATTTATAGAAGTTCTACTCTGGGAAAAGTATACTGATAGTTAAGTATATTATGTTGGTTGATTGATTTTGTTGGTAGCAAAACGTCAAGTGGCAATATTTCATTCATGTTCACAACGAGTATATTTTTTCGGACGTCCAAGATATTATTTATATATTATAATCTGTTACGATAAATCTGATTAAATTGACGTGCTGGTTCATAATTATACAACACCTTATATCATGTATATATCTAGACACTGTGCATTTCCTTTTGAACATTTTGTCAAAAATAGAATTGAAAATCCAAGGCAAACATTTGATGAAAAAAATCCATGTATTGCAAACTTATATTAAGGTAGAGACTGTAAAAAAGGGAAACGAAGCAACGTATTCATTGATGTTTATTCTCATCATATAAAAATATTTTCCTGATGCGTTGGATAGCTCTTTTATCCGCCTTCTAATTGAAAAAAAAAAACAAATTTTCCTTTCTTTTATGATTGTTGCATGTGATAACATGTGTGTAACTTTAGAGTCATTATTTAAAATATAAAAGAAAAGGAAATGAAAAAAAAAAGATTGTTTAAATGTGTATAATATCTATACATAGTCCGGGTATATAGTAATTTGCTATACTGGCAAAAAAAAAAAAACCAATGTGATTATTGTTTTCACAATAAAAGCTCAGGATTGGTCCACAGCAGACTTGTCATCAGGTCTGGTCTGGAGCAGACTTGTCAATAGGTCTGCAACAGTCCTAAAAAAGCAGACCTAGGTCTGGTCTACCAACGACGAAGTTAACTTGCTTGTCTGCTTAAAAGTTCTCAAGTTAACTTGAAAAGCAGTCAAAACGTCTGCTTAAAGTTACCTTTTGTACAGGTTAGGACCACACCTGTCCCATCTGTATATACTATAATTAATTTTAAATTATTAAAGAGGTGCACTATTATTAACTGTTGTCGTCAATAGGATAATTGAAATTGGACAGTTGGTCATTTTGGTGTACCTTAATATGTGATATGTTAGGTCACTGTATCCTGGATACGATGACAATCTGCGTTTACGTGCGAATACAAACTTTTTCCGCCCGTCTACATGTAATGCTTGGTCTGCACCCAATTTTATTTCAGAAATTATAGAAATTATACCAAAATTATTTATTTCCAAAGAATGGTATCACAAATGTAGAGCATACTTTTGTAAAGAAGATATTCCAAATCTTTGAAAAAGTATCCACATGTGTATATTTGTTATAACAAAAAGGTAGGTAGTCATGTCCAATGCAAAGGATAAAAATGTCAACACTTTTTTTAGTAAATGTCTAAAATTAATACTCCCTTTATCTGGAAATGTAGCACGCGAAAGTCTTTTTTTTTTTACACATTTAAATTGATTAGCTGCAAAAAGCTTCTAAGAACATGTTCACAACACAATCGTTGGATAAAAACTGTATCGTATGCCCTTAATTACTTCTAAATTTAAACGATTTAAATCTTATTTCAATAGCCCTGCCATACAAGGATTGTTTGAAGCTGTGAAATTTGAACTCACAATATATAGTATTTATTTTCAAAAAAGCAAACAGAAAACGTTTGAGGTTTAAAAATTTAGATTGTAAAATCTTACAAGACCATAACGATTTTATCCAAACAAAGAACTTTAAAAAAAAATCACCTTGCTAGTCTATTGATTAAAACTTAAATACACATTATTTATGTAGTTTAGTTGTCAAAATGGAAAACACAAATAACCCTGACGTCAATATTTCTTGTGAAACTAGATCTGTAAAGAGTCATTACAATTTTATGAAACTGAGGAATTAATCGTCATGCTATTTCCATCTTATACGGTTATTTGATATCAGCACATAATGAAATGTGAGTACAATTTGTATTTCTATAATTGTCTTTAAATAGTATATTTACGTTTGCATATTCAAGGTCGAAAAAATATTTAGATAAAACATCACAAAAACAAAGCTGACACACTTTATGAACACATTTACGTCACTTGTTAACACGATAGAGTTCCACACTAATGACTTTGTATTTTTCTTTAAACCATTGATGTTGAAAGGTTAACAAATAAATAAAACATTTTGTTTACACTTGTACTTAAACTAGTGAAATAAGCCAGAATTGTATTTTCATCCATCTTACCAGATATATTATTTTTCATTGACGTACTTACAACAATGTAATGATTTTGCATGCAATGTAAACAATGATATTCGATTTGTTCAGATAAATACTTGCTTTATTATTAAATATTTAAACAATCACAGCCGTTTCATTGTGTGCAAATTTTATAGTCTTTGTTTTCAGTAAAATGAAATATTGTTTAAATTGTCTAACATGTAAATTTTTTATGAAAAAAAAACAAGTAGATGAACACCATTTGTATAATCTTTAACAGTTATGGACAGACATCACAACAAAATTCCAGATCACTTATATTCAACAAGTTTTATATCGATCATTAATCAATTAAGAAAATCAATTTTAAAAACAAATATATAAAATCTACCGAAACGTATTGCGATTTAAATCATAAACTAGACAAATTGGAGTCATGTAGTAGCACGACAGCATACATATAATACACAGAATTAACGTCTATTCTATTCAAAGTAAAGCCAAACTAAATAAAGAAGAATTAAAAAGAATTCGGTGACCCTCTAAACTACCTTTTTTTTGATAAGTTCAAACGAAAAAAAGAAATTATTATTACTGTTATCTGATGATGGACTCATACAAAGGATTATGAATATGTTAGTTATTTTTCGATCTATAAAAAGAGGCTAAAAATACCAGAGGGACATTCAAACTCATAAATAGAAAATAAACTGACAACGCCATGACTACAAAAAAAAAGACAAACAGACAAATAATATTACACAACACACACCATAGACAACTAAAATCTAAGCCACACTAACCCCCCCAAAAACTGTAGTTGATCTCGGATGCCCCGGTAGGGTAAGCAGTTCCTGCTCCACATGTGGCATCCGTCAGACATACTATAATACACTATAGCATATCATTCACTGTTTTAATCATTTAAATACAATGTTAATATTGTTAGTTTTAACGTTCCCATCGTATTATCCGCATATTTGATCCTCTTGTACCACGGACTAAAGTTTGATTCTTGAATCATGATACTATTAGCAAAACAGTCAAGTGATAAAACGCTTACTGAAATTAAAACACGAAAGTGATGTCAGTTTACATACACTGACTAGTTCATTTCTATTGTTTTAGTTATTATTTTAAAATGCAGATCTGACACCTAAATGAAAACATCATTTAAAAAATCAAACACATATATCGATTAAAAAATATTTTAACAATTACTTTTGAAAGCTTTTATTATTGAGTTCACCTAATTACACAGACATAAGCCCTAGAGTCTTATTTCATGTCAATTACGTTTACCATTCACATTTAAAATAAAGACAGCGATTTTTTAGTTATATGTTTATTCCCGTTTAAATTGTTTTACACTAGTCATTGTTGGGGCCCTTTATAGCTCACTGTTCAGTGTGAGCCAAGACTCCGTGTTGAAGACCGTACTTTGACCTATAATGGTTAACTTTTATAAATTGTGACTTGGATGGGTAGTTGTCTCATTGGTACTCCTTATATCTATTAAACAACGCCAATTGATCTATGTAAAACTGTTCATAATCAAATAATGTTGTGAAAATTCATAAGAAAGTCACATAGAATTGAATTTTATGCGACTGTCTGAGAAGTGAGAGGTTCAGCTAGCTATGTAACCAGATTTAATCTACCATTTTCTACATAAGAAAATGCCTGTACCAAGTTAGGGAATATGACAGTTGTTATCCATGCGTTTGATGTGCTTGATTCTGCCATTAGATTATGGCCTTTCCGTTTTGAATTTTCCTCGGAGTTAATTTTTTTTGTGATTAAACTTATTACCTTTACTTACTGTCAACCAGATAGTAAAGTTTACAATACCATAGGGACATGAGTCTCGACCATACAGCCCCTTTATTTTTCAAAGTACATATATAGCGTCTGGATGACAAACGATATACAAATGATAATTTATGACAATTGGAATAGTATCAGATTTTTTGTAGCTTGTTTTGATGAATAATTTCCAAGACGAATATCAAATAAGTTGGTTACTGACTTCAGAAGACATGACATTACGTTAATATCATTGAAAAGCCCGAGTGTTTCTTTTGTAGTTGTTTATTATGAAGACTGGTCGAATGACGTTGTTTAAAGCTATTTTAGATTTTTTTGTGACGTATACAAGTAATGGAAAACACCAGACAACATGCTATTGACTAAAAGGAAAATAACAGAACAACCAACCATAAATGTTAATGCAACCTAATACATGCATGTATGTGCTATACAAACGAATTAATAATTCCAATTAAACGGAAAACTTTATTTTGACTGGGACCACTTGAATAGTCGTGCGTGCTATAAATACATTTGGGATTGATATGTAGTACATATTTCATATATATTCATATATGGTCATTTTTTTCGACCGCTGAGTTTAAATACAACATTGGCATCTAACATATAAGATGAAAAACAGTTTTTATTAGATAGTGAAATAAATAGAGAACTTATAAATAACGTGTTGGATCTTTTGGAAACAAACTGTTCTGTTAAAGATTTGTCTAATGGAGAGAATGTGATTGTATACTTCATTCATCAACACTAGCAATAGTAATAAAAACATTGTTGTGACGTCATTCTATTGTTTTACCCGTTCTTTATTTCAGTGATTGAACTATCATTTACCTGTTAGAAATCATTATGTTACATTTAACTGTTCAATATTTGTACGAGTAGCCCTCCTCTTTCTTAAAAATATTGGACAGCTAAAGGTAGCATAACTGATTCCTACAGGTAAATGATAGTTCAATCACTAATATAAAAAAACTATTAATTCCCCTATTGTATTCACCATGTGAACAAAAATACAACCAAAGAACAAATGACAATTAAAAAAAAACATTTTATTAAAGTCACCTTCCAATACAATAATTTTGTCACTCATCAAACAGTTTCTTTAGGAAAACAAATCACTTTCAAATTGATTTTAACACTAACAATACTTATATCACAGCCATTCTTCTCATGTTTCGGGTTGTCTCTTTTAGCACTAATTCAATTGATTGATTATGCTCGTTGTAAGTCTTGTTTTTGTTGCTTTTATGAATTTCTTTTTTCCAAAAAATTATCCTCGTCCGTCTTTGGTTATCAAAATTGACCTCTGCCTAGTGTTGCTCTTATTCTTCCTAACATCATTTTCAACTACAATTAAAATGAAAAAAAGCAATAAAGTAATGCTTCTAACGTTTGATAAATCATGCCGAAATACAAGGACCATAAACAACCTAAACCTAATTATCCTGTGTACAAAGTGCGAATCTACAACTTACATCTACATTCATAAACTAGGGGACTACAATAGTTTTTATAATTTTTAGGTTTTGGCATTGATTTACAAGTTGTTGTTTTGATATTATTGCTTGCATATGAATATAATGCAACACTTCGCTTATGAACGACGATGAATATGGGAAGCAGAATAAAGGAAGACATTACCGAATGTTATCTGTCAAACAAATCAATCGTGTGTCCGATTCGCACTTTGTTCGTAGTGATCGTTTTATAAAAGAAAATAAGAAAGATTTTTGTTTTCAAAAGGAAATCGAGGGACAAAATTACTGCTCAGTAACATTAAAAAACCACAAGGGACACAAAAAAACAAAAAAAGAGTGACACGACCTTGCAGAAAGAAAAAAAAAAAGAAAGGGGGGGTATTCAGGTGGTACCGTTTGGGTAAAAAATAACAGACTCTTGAAAATTCTGATGAACAACAAAAGAATCTAACTGATTGCACGTTGTTATCTTCTCATTTGTTCATATTTATTATATATTTGAAATAAAATCGACTGCGGTGCACTCGATATGGTTCAACGTGAACCTGTCTTCATATGCTATTCTTTTTTTCTCATTCACCTAGTAATAAATCAAACCCGAGAAGAAACAAGAAACTAATAGGAGAGGACTTCATTTTGAAATATGATGTAAATAAAATTTGCCATTATTAGCTGCTATAACTATATCCTTTTTGTAATTCACACTGAAATCGAATATATCTGAATAGATTCTGAATACCCATTTGATTTAAATCCAAAGTTTGAAACAACACAATCACTAATAACGACATCACTTTCTTTGTTTTTTTGCATTTAGAATATACGTCAACACTTTATCCATTTTGAAACACAAAACGCATGTAAAAGTTTTACGAAAAATATGAGTAATCCTTGAGCACATAAAAATCATGCTATGCATACCCTGTGTCTTATTCTTCAAGTAGCAATACATGTTGTTTATCTTCAGCTGTACTTTCTTTTTGTTTATTATTTAAGTTGGGCTACTGTTTAAAGGGGCCAACATGTAGGATATATTTTAATGTAAAGAAAGTTTATTCAAAAAACAATTTTCACACTTGATGAAAATAAATCTTTGCTTGTTTTTGTTTTTTTTTTTTACATTTTTCGACGTATTAAACAATGTTTTAAGTAAGACATGAGCCTCTAACAGTCCATTCTGAAACATATTGAACAGGTCTTCGTCCTGCGGCCTCAGACCTGTCCAATATATTACAGAATGGACTGTTATCGGCTTATATCCTTTACATAAATTGGGGTCTTACACCAAGAAATAACTCGGACAGGGAACACTGCTCAATATTGTCGTTAAATGATTGTATAGGTACAGATGGGTGCAGTCCTAACCTGTATCCATGTAATGCATAAAGTTAAATTTAGGAAGAGACAGTAAAAAATGGGGAACGAAGCAACGTCGACAATGATGTTAATATCCCATGACATAAAAATAATGTTCCGATGCGTTGGATAACCTTTCTATCCGTCTTCTAATTAAATAAAAACTTTCCTTTCTTTAATGATAGCTGTATGTGATCACAAGTGTGAAATTTTATAGCCATTGTTTAATGTATATAAGAATATGAAATGAAAAAAAGATTTTTTTTTAATGTGTATAATATCGATAGAGTCTAACGAGTAAAGAAATTTACTATTCTGGGAAAAAAGAACAATGCGATTATTGTTTACATATTAAAATCAAAAGTCTTAAACACGGTAATCTGTCATAAGCAGACCTGTTCCCAGGTCTGGTCAATAGCAGACTTGTCCACAGGTCTGGTCAGGAGCAGACCTGTCCACAGGTCTGGTCTGGAGCAGACCTGTCCACAGGTCTGGTCTGGGGCAGACCTGTCCTCAGGACTGGTCAAAAGCAGACTTGTCCACAGGTCTGGTCTGGAGCAGACCTGTCAATAGGTCTGCAGCAGTCATAAAAAAGCAGACCGTAGGTCTGGTCTACCAACGACAAAGTTAACTTGCTTGTCTGCTTAAAATTTCCCAAGTTAACTTGAAAAGCAGTCAACAAGTCTGCTCAAAGTTAACTTTTGTACAGATTAGGACCGCACCCATCTGTATATATGTGTGGGATTTTCAGTTATATTGTCGATTTAATTTGTATTCATCATAAAGTTATTTTTTAAAGTTTATCTTGCAATAAGTATTTGAATTAAAGTTTGAATTTGGTAGCTTTTGCTTCTTTTTATGAGCTTTTGTCGCACAACTGGTTTCATAATTGTTTCTTATAGCTGTTTTTTTTTTTTATTACAAAAATGTATTAACATGATACAATTGAAATTTTAATGTATAATCCATAGAAAATACGAAAACAAAGCATCTCTTGTAGTTTGAAAAATAATAGCTCACCACGAATTTAAGCAGCTATGCGTCCCTTGTTTCTAGGTTTGGATCACAAAATTCCTGATGACGATTACATGGATTACTTAGAAAAGTGGATTGGCGTTCACATTATAAAACTTTCATTTGGCGATATTAAAAAATTCCCAAAACATTTTTACCGAGAATGAAAACACACCTAAAAACTGAGACATGGATAAAAAGCTACTTAGTATGCATATGGCGTTTCGATAATTTTTTAGTCCATGTATTTCACTCAGTCTCTGATTGTTTCATTTGTGTGTTTCTGTCTAATTGTATAACGATACTAGTATTCTTAAATCTCTACATTCCGTGTAATTTACCACAAATTAAGACTGCATATTCAGGCTTTCTTGACACTGAATTGAACATTGTGTTTGTCCATTGTTGTCTCGGTTGTTACGAAATTCTATCTTGGTAATTAGTTTTTATAAATAATCCCTTTTTAATGTATCATACATTTACAAACTGGGACGTCATACACAATTTTTTAAAGATGTCTTTTCTTTTTCAAAAAACCCGAAAAAAAGGTTCGAAATTTTAACATTGTGCACAAGCCTCGTTTAAAATGACAATAAAACTGAACTTATATTTAAAAAAAAAAAGCAAAAGATGATAACAAGTATGTATATGCTTTGTGTATTTTTTTTAGGCAAAGGGTTAATCTATATATTCAGTAGTACAGTTAAATTGTCACAAATGAACGCTGTTTTATAATAATAGCCGTTGTTTGATAGTGGTAAAACCAATGATGGGGTTATGTATATAACATTGTACTTGAAGTCAAGAAATTTAAAGTGAATTGATTTCAATAATTTTGTAAAATAAATGTGGTATCTTGTTTTCTGCATGTTTTAACTGCATGCCTTTAGTACTAGTAAAATGAATATATGTGAAAACATGTTTTTTCTTATTCTAGGAAACTACCTGGTAAACTGATGAAATGACGATTGGGCTTATATTTCTAGTATTGGTTCGTTTTTATATTGATTGTGCAATAACTCAAAAATATATGAACTAATCATTAGTACATTGTACATGTGTCGTATTTGAGATATAATGGATAAGCGATACAAATGAAAATGATATCTTGCCAACGTACGCTGAAAGTATTGAACCACACAATAGTTCCATATATTCTGAGTACTAAATATTACTCATGCATTTTTTACCGTTATGGAACAACCGTTTCACAGATGATATCGGATATGCTCCTTATGTCGAACTACAATCCACTTCCCTTTTCACCACGAATGTGACCTATCGAATTAGACTATTTACCGGGTTTGTAATAACATGAGCAACCCGACGGATGCCTCGTGTGGAGCAGGATACGCTTACCCTTCCGGAGCCCAAAGTTTTTGGTGGGGTTCATGTTGCTTAGTCTTTAGTTTTCTATGCTGTGTCTTGTGTACTATTATTTGTCTGTTTGTCTTTTTATTCTTACGCCATGGCATTGTCAGTTTATTTTTGATCTATGAGTTTGACTGTCCCTCTGGTATCTTTCGCCCCTCTTATATCTTGCATTTTGATACCATTAGATCGGTAAACTTTCATAAAATGTAAATAAAATAACCATTTACTAACAGTAAAGACACTTCAATATTTATTTATGGTGATTAAGAGTGTAATTACCTAATTGTTGTATTGGCAACCAAATACCGTCATTTGTTTTTAGTACTTTGAACATCTGGATAGGCTGTTTTGCATATAATAAAAGAAATATAAAAGAAAATATACAAAAAAAAAGAAATAGAAAATATAAAAAACTGTTCAGACTTATTTACTATCAGCATTATCAGTCATTCACAATGTACATGTATCATTATGAGTTATTATTTCTAGAACGTGAATTATCTAAGGAAATATATAAAAAAGAAAAAAATTTAAGCATCTCATGTTTGTGGTTTATCATCTTTGCCGCAAGTTTATTGTTTTATGTTTGGTATTAAATTAATATAAAGATCCATTTTGTTACATCTTTGTGATCAATTTATTTGGCAATCGTTAACGACAATCAGCAAGGTTTAAGAACATCAGTTGTTCGACCTGCTAGTCCAGTGCGTTTTTGTTACATGCACACGTATAACAATTGCGGTTTTTATCTAATGCAATCATAGGTTTGAACGATGTTTTCAATTTAGACTTGTTTATATTTATTTCGTTTGGGCTTGTATCATATTTTCCCTCTGGTTTATATAATCCGTTCATCCTATTTTGACTCTTTAAAATTCAAGAGTCCATCCTAAATTGAGGTGAATTATATGGCCTCCCAAATATTTTTTAGATCCCTAACATCACTGAAGAGACATTAATTGTCGAAATCCGGATATGGTGTAAAAAAAAATTAAGCACCTCATGTTTGTGGTTTATCATCTGTGCCGCAAGTTTATTGTTTTCTGTTTGAATTAAATTAATATAAAGATCCATTTTGTTACATCTTTGTGATCAATTTATTTGGCAATCGTTAATGGCAGTTAGCAGGGTTTAAGAACATCAGTTGTTCGACCTGCTAGTCAAATGCGTTTTGTTAAAATATACATTTTCACTCTTTTGGTCTTTATTGAAAATGTTGTTTGTGCTGTATTGAGACCCCTCTACAACGAAATTTGTTTTACATGCACACGTATAAAAATTGCGGTTTTTATCCAACGCAATCATAGGTTTGAACGTTGTTTTCAATTTAGATTTGTTCATATATATGTGGACATATATATATATATAACCAGTCTAAAAGGGTACAACATCACCAAAAAATGACAATAAACGAACAAATGTAACTATAAATATTTCGGATAACAGATATCCTTCATCAATATGAGCACGATGTAAAATGAATCAGATAAATCTATTCTGATTATTAAACTATAGCAATCTTGAATTCTATACAATAAAAAAAGTGAAACAGTTTCACCCGAACATCATATGTAGAGACGCTAATAAATTTTTTAAATTTCCAAAAAACGACTCAAAGACATGCCTAAAATGAAAATAGTAATTATAGATATGAACTGGCACAACTTTAAAATTCCAAAATGACGTCAGTTAAGATGTTACAACAACTGCGTGTAAATACATTCCCAAAAGAACAGCACTGATCGATATAAGCTGGTAAAATATGACAAACAGAGGCTGCGTATTTATCATTCCAAATAAATAGCAGTTTTATAATGAAAAGAAAAAATAATAGTAAATTTTGGCTAAGGTTAAAAGTTGGACGTGGATGCGTACTTGTATATCCCTACCAAATGAAAAGAACCCTGGTATTTAAACTAGTAAAATTCCAAAAATTCCAAAAGAATCCTTAAAACTGTAAGAGTCAAGTAAGGAAGCCGGAGTAACTGGAAACAAATGATGTCAGGAAAATAAGTGATGGTAGGGAAAATGAGTGACTCATTCTATGTTTTTTTCATTTATGCCCTCTGGGGAAACTGTCCTTAGCTTTCTTATCCAAAACCTTTCCCGAGCAAGTCTTTCGGCCCTTGACCAACCCTCGTTGTGGTCTATGATTGTGATTGTAAGGTTTTTGAGATCAGCTTGGGCGTGCCCAGGTGATCTCAAATGACGACTTACGGGGAGGTCGGGCTTTCAGGTGTAGTCACTTCGATGACCATTCATGCGTTTGTTGAAAGGCTGTTCTGTCTCGCCAATATACTGCATGCCACATCGACACTGAAGAAGGTATACAACATTCTGTGTTTTGCAAGTTACATTACAAAATATAGTGTACACAGACCCAGTGGAGTGGCAAGTAAATGTTTGAGTATTCAGTATTTGTTGGCAAGTCAGACATCGTCTGTTACCACACGACTTGCACCATCCTGCAGTTGAACAGCTTTTATTAGAGGAGACGTCAGCTCTCACAAATAAGTCTTTCAGACTTGCTGGTCTCCGAAAAGCTAAGACAGGAGGATTGGGAAAGATCTTGGATAATTTCAGGTGATTGGCAATAGTTTGCCAATTGGCACGGATCAAACGAGAAAGGTTAGTGAAGGCGGGATTGTATGTTAAAACAAACGGAACTATTTTGTTGCGCCTCTTCTGTTTGTACTGTAATAGGTCATTACGGCTGTTGTTATTAGCACGCGCAAATCCCTTATCTATGTCCAATTTCTTATAACCTCGTTTGGTCAAAAAACCGCGAAGTTCCTGTAACCTTTTAGTGACAGCCTCCTCAGAGGAGCAAATCCGCTTTACTCTGAGAGCTTGACTGTACGGGATACTTTTTGTACAGTGTTTGGGGTGACATCTTTTGGGAGAAAGGTACTGATGTTTATCTGTAGGTTTACAGTAGAGATCTGTTGATATGACACCGTCCTTAATAGATGTAGTAGTGTCTAAGAAAGATATTTTGGAGTCGGAAATTTCATATGTAAATTTAATTGACTGGTGTGCGTTGTTTGCATGTCTGATAAAATCATCCAATTTTTTGTTGGGATTCAATCCATTTCATGTCAACATCATCGATGAAACGGAACCAAGACAGAGGTTTGGATAAAGATGTTGAAATAATTTGTTTCTCTAATTTTCCCATGAAAATATTGGCGTACGACGGTGCCATTTTCGTCCCGATCGCTGTCCCGTTTATCTGAAGGTAATTTTCACCATTAAAGGTGAAATTGTTGCATTTCAGAACCAGAGTGAGCAGCTGGACTAAACATTCGGTAGGTGGTTCTAAGGTGTTGCGAGAGTCCCATATTTCCTTACACGATTGTATTCCGTCATCATGAGGTATGTTGGTATACAATGAGGTGACATCTAAAGTGACAAGGAGGGTTTCAGGAGGAAGAGGGTTCATGGATTCCATTTTACGAAGATAATCTGTTGTGTCTTGAATGTGAGAAGGAAGATTTTCTACATGAGATCTTAAATGAAAGTCTACGAATTCCGAGATTTTCTCAGTCGGGTGGCCGTTTGCGGATACAATGGGTCTACCAGGGTTGTTAACCTTGTGTATTTTGGGAAGAAGATACAATCAACCAGGCTTGGCGTTCTCTGGTTTTAAATATCCGATTGTATCCTCATCTATGTGACCGTCATCGTGCATGGTTTGTAACGCAGTAATAATTTTGGAACTAAACTCGGAAGTAGGGTCATAGTCAAGCTTCTTATAAAATCTTTCATCAGAGAGCTGACGCTCTGCTTCCGCGATGTAGTTAGCTTTGTCCATTATCACAACGGCACTTCCCTTGTCTGCTGGTTTTATCACAATATCATCTCGGTTTCTCAGCGATTGTATGGCTTTTTCTCGTCAGAAGAGGTGTTATAAAATGACGAGTACTTGTTGCTAGCTAGATGAACAACATCCGATTTGATTTTATCGATAACATCTTCCAGTGTAGCAGATTTACTAGGTTTAGGAATCCATGAACTCTTCTTTTTAAAATGCGGAATTCTGATTTCTTCCTCCGAGTCAGACGTGTCTGAGTCTTCCTCATTATCCTTGTTACCAAAATATTCTTTGATTCTAAGGGATCTGGCAAAGTTATTAAGGTCATCTTCCAGTTTCATATTATCTATGTTACTGGGAGTAGGGCAAAAATTCAAACCCTTAGATAAGACTTTAATTTCGTCCTCAGTTAAAGAGACTGTTGATAAATTGACAACCGTATTGTTGGAATTGACCGGAATTTGACTTTTTCTTCGAAATCTACGGTTGCGAGGCTTTTTATTTTTATTTGAATTTTTTGAAGGTCTGATTAAAGGGTGATTAATTTGAACACCATCACGTTTAAATTTGTTAATCTGTTTGACGTGGAGCTTATGTGATTTAATACGTTTGATATCACCAAGACGTACTTGAATTTCGTCAAGTTCGAGATCAGACAATTGTTCACGAGATCGGCAGTGCAAGTTATCACGAAGTTTATATAAATAATTTACTTGATGAATTGCTTCTTGGCGTAAAAGATCCATCAGACTAAAAGCTAGAACTGTTGTATAGAATGTTATTCCATCTATGGAAAAATCTGTTTGACTTTTCTCCTGTTGTAAGTGGCGAAGCTTTTAAAACTTACCCTTTCGGAATAATTCTTTGATCAATGTAGATTTCTAAATTTGAAATATGATGTTCTGTTTTGATAATTTTGATAGTAAAAGATCTTAATTTTTTAAAATAAAATTGCAAATGCATGGTTGAATATGCAGTAAGAATATCGGATCGAGTGAACACACTCAATGCAGACTACAAAAAAGGTAAAAATATTAAATGACTGAATAATAGCCAACGATAAATCTTACGGGGCGATGGATCATATAAATATGAAACAGTACACTACAACATATAATATATAACCAGTCTAAAAGGGTCCAACATCACCAAAAAATGACAATTAACGAACAAATGTAACTATAAATATTTCGGATAACAGATATCCTTCATCAACATGAGCACGATGTAAAATGAATCAGATAAATCTATTCTGATTATTAAACTATAGCAATCTTGAATTCTATACAATAAAAAAAGTGAAACAGTTTCACCCGAACATCATATGTAGAGACGCTAATAAATTTTAAAAATTTCCAAAAAAACGACTCAAAGACATGCCTAAAATGAAAATAGTAATTATAGATATGAACTGGCACAACTTTAAAATTCCAAAATGACGTCAGTTAAGATGTTACAACAACTGCGTGTAAATACATTCCCAAAAGAACAGCACTGATCGATATAAGCTGGTAAAATATGACAAACAGAAGCTGCGTATTTATCATTCCAAATAAATAGCAGTTTTATAATGAAAAGAAAAAATAATAGTAAATTTGGGCTAAGGTTAAAAGTTGGACGTGGATGCGTACTTGTATATCCCTACGAAATGAAAAGAACCCTGGTATTTAAACTAGTAAAATTCCAAAAATTCCAGAAGAATCCTTAAAACTGTAAGAGTCAAGTAAGGAAGCCGGAGTAACTGGAAACAAATGATGTCAGGAAAATGAGTGATGGTAGGGAAAATGAGTGACTCATTCTATGTTTTTTTCATTTATGCCCTCTGGGGAAACTGTCCTTAGCTTTCTTATCCAAAACCTTTCCCGAGCAAGTCTTTCGGCCCTTGACCAACCCTCGTTGTGGTCTATGATTGTGATTGTAAGGTTTTTGAGATCAGCTTGGACGTGCCCAGGTGATCTCAAATGACGACTTACGGGGAGGTCGGGCTTGCAGGTGTAGTCACTTCGATGACCATTCATGCGTTTGTTGAAAGGCTGTTCTGTCTCGTCAATATACTGCATGCCACATCGACACTGAAGACGGTATACAACATTCTGTGTTTTGCAAGTTACATTACAAAATATAGTGTACACAGACCCAGTGGAGTGGCAAGTAAATGTTTGAGTATTCAGTATTTGTTGGCAAGTCAGACATCGTCTGTTACCACACGACTTGCACCATCCTGCAGTTGAACAGCTTTTATTAGAGGAGACGTCAGCTCTCACAAATAAGTCTTTCAGACTTGCTGGTCTCCGAAAAGCTAAGACAGGAGGATTGGGAAAGATCTTGGATAATTTTGGGTGATTGGCAATAGTTTGCCAATTGGTACGGATCAAACGTGAAAGGTTAATGAAGGCGGGATTGTATGTTAAAACAAACGGAACTATTTTGTTGCGCCTCTTCTGTTTGTACTGTAATAGGTCATTGCGGCTGTTGTTATTAGCACGCGCAAATCCCTTATCTATGTCCAATTTCTTATAACCTCGTTTGGTCAAAAAACCGCGAAGTTCCTGTAACCTTTTAGTGACAGCCTCCTCACAGGAGCAAATCCGCTTTACCCTGAGAGCTTGACTGTACGGGATACTTTTTGTACAGTGTTTGGGGTGACAGCTTTGGGGAGAAAGGTACTGTTTATCTGTAGGTTTACAGTAGAGATCTGTTGATATGACACCGTCCTTAATAGATGTAGTAGTGTCTAAGAAAGATATTTTGGAGTCGGAAATTTACTATTATTTTTTCTTTTCATTATAAAACTGCTATTTATTTGGAATGATAAATACGCAGCCTCTGTTTGTCATATTTTACCAGCTTATATCGATCAGTGCTGTTCTTTTGGGAATGTATTTACACGCAGTTGTTGTAACATCTTAACTGACGTCATTTTGGAATTTTAAAGTTGTGCCAGTTCATATCTATAATTACTATTTTCATTTTAGGCATGTCTTTGAGTCGTTTTTTGGAAATTTTAAAATTTATTAGCGTCTCTACATATGATGTTCGGGTGAAACTGTTTCACTTTTTTTTATTGTATAGAATTCAAGATTGCTATAGTTTAATAATCAGAATAGATTTATCTGATTCATTTTACATCGTGCTCATATTGATGAAGGATATCTGTTATCCGAAATATTTATAGTTACAATTGTTCGTTTATTGTCATTTTTTGGTGATGTTGTACCCTTTTAGACTGGTTATATATTATATTTTGTAGTGTACTGTATCATATTTATATGATCCATCGCCCCGTAAGATTTATCGTTGGCTATTATTCAGTCATTTTATATATATATATATATATATATATATATATATATATATAAAGTCTAAATTGAAAACAACGTTCAAACCTATGATTGCGTTGGATAAAAACCGCAATTTTTATACGTGTGCATGCAAAAAAAATTTCTTGGTAGAGGGGTCTAAATACATCACAAACAACAATTTCCAAAAGACCAAAAAAAAGTGAAAAAGTCTATTTTAACAAAACGCATTTGACTACCAGGTCGAACAACTGATGTTCTTAAACCCTGCTGACTGCCATTGGCGATTGCCAAATAAATTGATCACCAGATCTAACAAAATGGATCTTAATATTAATTAAATACCAAACAGAAAACAATAAACTTGTGGAAAAGATGGTATACCACAAACATGAGGTGCAAAAATTTGTACACCATATCCGGATTTCGACAATAAATGTCTCTTCAGTGATGTTAGAGAACGAAACGGTATTTGGAAGGCCATATGATTTACCTCAATTTAGGATAGACTCTTGAATTTTAAAGAGTCGAAATAGGATGAACGGATCATATAAACCCGAAGGAAAATATAATACAAGCCCAAACGAAAAAATATAAAAAGTCTAAATTGAAAACAACGTTCAAACCTATGATTGCGTTGGATAAAAACCGCAATTTTTATACGTGTGCATGCAAAATAAATTTCTTGGTAGAGGGGTCTAAATACAGCACAAACAACAATTTCCAAAAGACCAAAAAAAAGTGAAAAAGTCTATTTTAACAAAACGCATTTGACTAACAGGTCGAACAACTGATGTTCTTAAACCCTGCTGACTGCCATTGGCGATTGCCAAATAAATTGATCAACAGATCTAACAAAATGGATCTTAATAATAATTAAATACCAAACAGAAAACAATAAACTTGTGGAAAAGATGGTATACCACAAACATGAGGTGCAAAAATTTGTACACCATATCCGGATTTCGACAATAAATGTCTCTTCAGTGATGTTAGGGATCGAAACGGTATTTGGAAGGCCATATGATTTACCTCAATTTAGGATAGACTCTTATATATATAGTTCATATATAAACAAGTCTAAATTGAAAACAACGTTCAAACCTATGTTTGCGTTGGATAAAAACCGCAAATTTTATACGTGTGCATGCCAAAAAAATTTCTTGTTAGAGGGGTCTAAATACAGCACAAACAACATTTTCCAAAAGACAAAAAAAAAGTGAAAAAGTATATTTTAACAAAACGCACTTGACTAACAGATCGAACAACAAACGTTCTTAAACCCTGCTGACTGCCATTGGCGATTGCCAAATAAACGGATCACCGATGCAATAAATGGATCTTAATTATAAATTTAATACTAAACAGAAAACAATAAACTTGCGGAAAAGATGATATACCGCAATCAAAAGGTGCAAAGGTTTTTGTACACCATATCCGGATTTCGACAATTAATGTCTCTTCATATATATATATATATATTACTCAATCAACGATTCCCTCATAAATGCATTACTAAAAAGAGTGTGCGGTAAATTATATTGCTTGGCTAGTATTTCAGATCCGGTAAAATGCACTTAGAAAAAAACCACATTAATTTGCAATGTACAAACTGTTGTTTTACAGTCAAAGTCGTAGTTGTTAAGAAGTATCTACATTGTAGTATTTGGTCATTGCTCTTGGTTCAAAATGATGACCATTTTATTCAAGCAAAGCTAATGAATTGGGAAAACACAAGTATGTTTCACCAAATCATCAACTCGCTTTACTATATATCTTTTTAAATTTTGCGCTTATGCAAATGTATGCGTATATATGCAATTTCCACCGCCTACTTGTGGAAAACGAACCGTGGATTCGTCGAAAATCTCTTATAGTTTCAATAAGCCTTTACCTAAAGGCATGCGTATGTACTTCGGCATTAAATGATCCGTTTTTATTTTGTAATTGTGAAACACGTCAACTGTCAAACAGCAAACAGGTGTGAAATTGTTGTCACTCATTTGTCTATGCCAAATATTCCTACTCCTTGGAGGAAAAATGCCATTTGTAACAAACAGAAAAGATAGAAATGCAGTAATCCTAAACATCTCAATCCTTTAACTTCGGCAATGAGCACGCTGCTGCAGCCTACGTTTTATTTACTAATCGAGACATCTTTAGTATCTTTAAAGTACTGCAAATCAGCCGAAGGGCTTTCATAAAGGAGCAACCATTTAACTTCAACAGGGGGAAGGGGGGGGGGGGGGGGGTTATGGGTACTATAAGGTATGGGGAAGATTTAGAATATTTTACTTGTCATCTATTTGACCAGAACTTTTTTTTATCAAATTGGGGATCAGAATATTTTTTAAGGAAGAAATCATACCCCTTTTGAAATCAAATGGTCGTTCCCTAACTGCTTAAAAAGTTGTCCAAGAAATTTGAATTCGATTCTATGTAATGAGCATTTAAATGACATATTATTAACAAGTGTGAACACATCCTAAGTACAAGTAATTAAACCAGGTGTATAGATATGACCAAATTTAATGTGAAACCAGTGTACATTACATTCAACTACTTATAAACATGTTTACTGTGTGAAAACGGCATAAGACTTCAAATTTTTCTTCATCTTGACATGTTAACAGAAATCACGAATCATCAAGTGATATTAGTATTCTATGTACATCTGGATTGGTTGTTTTCCATGAAATATAACGTATATAAGACCAAAGACACTAAAGTTGTGCTTGCATAGTTTAGACATGTCCTTATTTCTTTCTTTTAAAAAAGATAAAACCGGTGAATTAACATCTGAATTCAGTCATTTCAAGTACCTTTGAGTAAGTTATATCATCAAAAATGTATATGAACTAATGATAAAAATATTAAAACTTGTGTGTGCGTGTGTTAAATAAGAGTGCAATTATTTCTTCATTTAGATGTAAATCGTTCACCGTCATCGGTTAAAGTAATTATTAACATCAGGATGGGTTGTTTTTTGTTAATAAGATATGGTTAACATGATAAATATTACTGCAATGATACTCACATGTCAAAAATAATGCATACTTATTTGTAATCAAAGTTCTAAAAGTATCTAGGTTAGTTTTTTTTTAATTTAATTTTGATTTAAAAAGCATAAGGATATAAGGTTACTAAACTTTTCTCTGTGTAGAATAAGAATGTACTTTTATTTAAATGGAATTTATGAACCTTGTGGTTTTTAGAAATTATGTGGATCAGTTTGGGTTGGTTTTTTTGGGCGGTCATAAAATAGGATAAATATAAGTTACTACAATTCAATAAGCATTGTAAGGAAATCAACCGAGTGGTAGACATAACCTTTTAATTGGACCAGACATTTAAGTCGAAAAATATCTTTTCTTCAGTAATTACCAATGTCCAACTACTAAAAATCTCAAATATAATACAAACGTCAAGAGCTTATCGAAGATATTGTCGAAATCTGATTAAAGTTAACAGGTTCAAAAGTCAAAATCGAACAATTTCTGATAGATATGCACGAATGGAAACAGTTTTCAATTCAAAATGATGTCCAAAATTCACTATCAAACACATTTTAATAATACAATATATGGTTTGTACACTGATATAGGTTATAAGGATGGTGAGATTCTCGGGGAAATCAAAATAGAAGCGGTTCCCACTTAGGTATTATCAAGTTTATTATTAAAAGTAAACTTTTTGGCTGCACCATACGAGCTATTCGACGAATGTCGCTACAATGAAACCAAAAAAAAAACATATTTTAAAATGCAAACATAAAAGGATATATATAATGTCAAAAGGACAAACAGTAAAATATGAATAGAAAATCTGAACTATGCACGATGACAATTAATACAATGTATGTGTAGTTCTAATTTTTTTCAAACAAGAAAGAGGATTCCTAACGTATTTGCCGGGCCAACTGTGAAGCAAGGATGCTGTGCCAGCTTCGGCATGTTCTTAAGTTCATTAGTCGGAAGTTCAAAGTTTATCACTCTATACCATCCTCATGTTGCCAAGTTATCATTTCCCGTTGAGTTCTTGGATATTGCGCCTTTTCCAGCGACAGTTTCAGAATCACAAATGTCTTAAAGTACATAAATAAAGGCATTTATGTTGGAAAGTGACATCACGAGATCATGACCCCAAAAGCACGGGTACACGTGAATCAATAAGTTGTGTATCTGTAAAAGACGTATGAAGACTAAAATTTACTACTTTTGTCTTGCAGTTTATTCCGTATTGCGTTGTTGCATTTTCGTATCGGAACATACGTTGCCCATCTCAGTCAGAATGGAGATTTATATCATCTTTGGTCTGCAATGGAACAGAAACAAAGAAGTACACCTGCCTATATAATGCCATTAAAAGGAAATACGAAGAATCTTGCAAATTTCAACCGGTTATATCAGGAAACGGTAAGCTGTAGGAAATTGTATATTGTATATCCTTTCTTAAAAACATATTGTTGTCAAAGAGAGGAGGACTAGACTAAAAGGACATCTACTGTACATTGATGAGAGTTGTCCTTAAATATTTGATGGTTTTAGTCCGATTTCAAAATGTGCCAATGTACATTAAGATCATACGCTTTCATCGGGATATAACCACCATTTGTTAGTCAGAGTTTTAAAAATCACATTCTGTAACAGTTACTTTGTTGTTTAAAACTACTGCAAAAATCTAAATATATATTCAAATTTTCTTCAACTGAAAACAATGGTATGTGAAATGAGTTAAAACAAAGCATTGGGCAGTAATGCAAAAGTACAATCTTATCTCGTATGTTTAATCTATATTGTCATTTGAAATACCATTTCAAGTAGTATACTGCAAACAAGACCAGCCTTCATAGACATACCCTTTCGGCTGATCTTGTGTTGGCAATTTTCGCCGCATCGCTACGATAAAAGCGTATACAAAAGCCTGTAAGTTATATCTACAACACCGATTATATTCCGGAATACAAATGGAAAATGTGACGAAATAATATTTCTGTGTTGACTCTTAGTGAATTGTTAAACACATCGACGACTTCTACCATCATACCCTGGTAAATGTGTTTTCTTTATGATTAAAAAATGCATTCATATACTTACAGGTTTTCATCTTTAAATACAATGTTTTCTAGTCCGAAACCAGATTTTGTGAAATAAAATATCTTACTTCCTTTGATGATCTGAATTAGAAGTTAGATAATGCCATCCCTATAGAATGATTGGAAGATATTGGTGCATGCTAAAAAAGTACATGCATGATTTCATTGCATTTGATTTCATGTACTCGGTAATCTGATAGATTTAAATGATGTATTGTTACTTATTTTTGTTTAGAAACAACATTCATTTTGTGCTTAATTGATACTTTCAAACTTCTGTCATTGATTTCTTATATTTTCAGGTTCTCAATATGTCATTAGTCTTTACCCTAATTCTGAACCTTGCAGAGACTATGACAGATACCAACCGTTTCCACTTGGCTCAAATGCTGGCAGTGACTGTGTTTTTCAGAAATCAACATGCAGTGAGGAAGGGAACATTTTGTTTCACCACGGATCGCCGAAGAAAGATCTTTCTTGTCGTTGTAATTTTCAAAAAGGATATGGTTTCGTAAATGAAATACCAAATAAATGTGATTGTGTTCCGTCACAGGAGGACTGTTCTTGTTACTTGAACCAAAATCAGTGTTTACCTGGATACAGGCTCATATCTGGTTAATATGTAGATTTAAGATATTTCATACAAATTAAAACAGACACTGTACAAAATCTTCCCTTACAAATAATTCATATGCATAGACATTGATAATTGACATCATGAAAAAGTTGCAAATGCAAACCAGTTCAAATCTTTAAAAATGTTCATGTCTCTTTGTTATATATTTAGTTCTAAGTCATTTGTTATACGCAAAAGTTGTGAGTAAATCAAACAGTAACCACCAAAGACTTGCTTTCAATCAGGACATCTTTAAATAACAGAGAGAAAAATAAACAGTACTTAGTTTCAACTATGAGTAAACGTGTTTTTCTTTCACCTCAATCGTTAGCCCTTTCAGTCGTGTAGTTGAACGTATCTATAACTCCATGTAAAATAGGAAAGTTCATTTACCGGAACAGCATTTTCCCTCTGAACTGTAACTAGCTTTTTCAAATTGTAATTACAAGTCGAGTGGTTTATAACATATGCATTATATATTCAATACTTACGTTGAGATACAGTATCTCATAAAATATGTCGAAAGCTCCGACGCTATTTTTGACTGTGAACTGATTGCGGATATAAAGAACGTCCCTCAAGTAATATAGTCTAGATATGTCGGAGGAACCTGCATTTTGCAAATGTTTTAGAAGATAAATTTACTTGAAATGTCATCATTTCACAAAGATATAAAACTGAAATGTATCTGCATCATTCTTAAATTGAGCAAACAAAGTTAAACCGTATTTTGGAAATGAACTTTCAGTAAAACTTTGTCTTAGTGGGTATAAGAATATTTGTATTTATGATTTGAGCGAAGTTTTTATTAATATCATCACCAAACGAAATTATTGCATGGCCAGATCCACACTTAAGCCATCAATCTTTTCACTATCATGTTAACATGCGTCCATCAGTGCTACACGTTTTATTTGTATATGAACTGTCTTTTACATGCAATATTAGTTTAATAATTTTACGTATTGTTATGAGATGATGGACTACTTTTGAAAAAAAATCTTAATCATAATGCGTCAACTTCAAATATTACTGCAAAAATTAATAAGTGACAATACATGTTGCATAAAATACAGGAGCATACGTGCAATTTGGATTGTGACTCAGTTTTGACTGCTAGACATTTAAATTGTTCTGTAATGACTTTCATCATGATTTTAGACTATGTCTGTCTCCATGAAAACGACAGGAAACACATCCATAAATGTCCTGAAATGGGCCCTGAAAAGTGAGTAAACTGGTTTATTTTTTTTAGAACAACATATTTTGTTGATGCATATGACTATACGGCAAATTTAGTATTTATTCTCCTTCAATCGTTTCTAACCAGTACTGTTGATCAGAACAGGATCGAATAATTAGTATAAACTCTATTCAGTCTCATGATTAAGTTTTAAAAAATCATTTAAACGACATCAAATCATTACAAATATATAACAAATATATACTTTAACCAGTATTCCATTTTCTACAAGCGCCACATCAAAATGATATTGGCAAGTTTTACGTTTGGTAAGCATACCGTTTGGCTATATCTAAAATGGTTGACTCGTAAATGTATACTGTATTTGTAGCGAAGCTGATTTCAACAACCACCAATTAATACACGAATTTAACAGAGATTATGCTTAATTAGAGAATGAGTAACATTTGGGTATTCACTAATTGCTTCAATGTGCTCATGTGTTGGTAAACATAGAAAAGTTGATATTCTCTTTTACAATAAGTTAATGTACATGTATAGTTAACTTGTACGAGAAACTTAAAAATCGTAAATTTATTTCATTTAAAATAAAAATATCATGCTAAATAGAAGTTTACTTTGTTCAATGTTAAACAGTCTGTTATTTTGCCTTGATTAATTTGTTTAGACGTAACTATTCGTCTTATTATATTTAGTTTGGGGATTAATTTCAAGATGGATGGCCGTTTGCCATTTAGGAATTTCCATTGTCCTCATATTCATGCTTCAATTGTCTTCTGTTTTGGTTTGTATTGCACAATATACTTTTTCTGTTCAACTGCATGCTCTCAAATATAGACATTTGAGCAGTTTCATTTGCGGTTGATATTGTTTGTTTGTGTCAACATTTATTTAAAATATTTTCCACTGTTTGCACTTCAGATAATAAGAGACTGTGCATATGCAGGAAAACAGCTATGAAGAAAAGAATGCCTAATATCTGCAATATGTTGAACTACATTTAACCAATTATCGTCATTTATGTGCACCTACTTTCATTTCAGTTCAAGAAACAGGAATCAACATTTACGACAACTGTCTAGCAAAGAACTAAAAAATATTGGTAAGGCATATTAATTCAAATGCTATAATGTAGCAAAAGATAATTTTACATTATTTGTATGGTTGCATGTGAATTACGTTATTATTTTATTTTTCGTGTTTAACATAAAATAGTTCATTGTAGAAACAATTTATACTATATAGACAAAGAAACTAGCACATTGCACCTAGTCAATGTTTTATGTGTCTTCCTTAATATGGATGCTATTTAAGTTTATGGGAACAATATTTGTCTTATGGAGTTGTCATCCATCACAACAAGCAAGATGAGCATCATAAAGGCTCTTTCCGTATACATTTTTGTTTTTCTATTAAAAAATTCCCATTAAACTCATACGTCTACCCCTTTCATATTTTAAACGGGGAGATCAATTAACAAAAGGTTTACACAGTTTATGCTCAGGCAATCTAAAACGCAATTGCCTTGTAAATTTTACATACAATATATATTTATATAACATGGTCGTGCTTTTTTACGCTTGGAATATCTCGGATTATTAGAAAGTAAAAAGTGTCAAATATTGCTATCAGTATTAGCACTGTCGAGTAAAGAACACAATTAAAATAATATATTTTAACGTCATTTTACTAGTGTTGAGCAGATTGTCGGTAAATGAAGAACCAGATTTCAGGAAAGACATTTCACTGACTTGAAAACGTTCAATACGAGGTAATAAGTCATTCTACTAGATACGCTTCTTGACTCTTCGTAAATGTAACAATATCACTCATTTCCTGAGATGCAATGAGAAAAACTACTGCGGGTTTACTTGTGTCAATCAAATTGGTTTTCATTGCTCAGATGAGACGTGCATCTCTTTATAATCTCTTACGGTGTCCAGTATACGTAATCTCGGTAAAATGTGACAAAAAGAGTGTCTAGTTTAATGAATTATTACTTCGTATTGAACGTTATCAATGCAGTGCATTGCCTTCCCTGAAATCAGGTTTCTACATTTATAGACAATCTTCTTAACACTAATAAAATGATATTACACTTTCTTTTAAATTTATTTCCAGATTTTTTAAATAGACGCATTGACTTCATAGGTTTGACTTGTCTGGCAGGTATCTGCATTGTTTATGGTATGTGAACTTAAGTGCACGTTATGTTGCATACACACAGAAAAGATTTGTTAATAGAAATTTTCCGACATAGATAAAATGTCGTTAAGAAAATATTGAAATTGTTTTTATTAAAAGTAAATATAAAGTCACAAGAAGGTCAATTGTCCAATACACCAATGACGCTGCCAGGATTGGATATGTGTACACTGAATTGTAGCATGTACCAACTCTAAATATCAAAAAGAAATTCACCTATAGGTTACACATTGTAATTACAGCTGATATTTAGCTTAACATCTTTTTGGGAAGCACGTAATATTGATTGATGTTTGGTTCACCTAGTAAATCTAAGATGTGATTGCAATGTTCAATCTCGTAGCGACTCAGCGTATATTTACTGGTTTGAATGCAGTTGGAAATATGTTAAATTGATTTCTCATAAAAACGCACAGAAAACGGAGGGCAACATACAATTTGAGTATAAGCCTAAACTCTAAGAAGTTTGAGGCATATAGAAATTAAAAAACGCTGCACAGCGCCATGTTTTGACTTCAAGAAGAAGCTCATATCCTTTATTGTTTTTTAAAAATGTCCTTGATATTACCTAGCTAGTTAATGTGGCTTCAGTTAGGCAGATGAGGATAAACAAAGTAAAGGGGATGCGTTTATTATATACTATTGTCTACATAAGGGTATGACTGTACCAAGTCAGGAATATGACAGTTGCTTTTCATGAGTTAAATTTGATGTGTTTGAGCTTTAGATTTTGCCGTTTGATACAAGAATGTCTGTTTTTAATTTTTCATGGAATTGTTGCTAGTTTACTCTTTGCACACTTCGTATTGCTCATGTTAGAAAATATTCGGTGATCATCACAAAGTATTCGGGGATGTCACAGTCGAGGAAAACTAGTTGTTTAAGCTTTCCCGTTGGTAGCAATCCTAGGCCTCTGTCCAGAAAATCATGATAGGAAATGGACGCTCTTGAAAATTGCATGAAACATGGACATTTATATTCCATTTGAAGACTCTTTTATAGTTATGCTTCAAATGAACATCTGATCAGACGAAATCTAGTACATTCTCAAACTTATGGTCCTATAGACTCTATCTTTTTCTGTAGCAAGTTTTCAAGAAAACACTATCCGTAGTATCTTGTCTCGAATGCACAACTGATGTACTCGGATGGTAATACCATCATGAACGCACAGTCCAATAGCATGATAGGAGCAGCATTTATTTCTTCTGTTGTAGAGAACATGTTTCATTTTAAAGAAATCACTCAAGGTTAACGAAAAATTGAAGCAGGTTTCTATTCAACATATTGAATTTGTTTCTGTTATATTTGTTAGCATTTGTATTATCTCTGCTAATGGCCCTCTACAGCAGAAATATATGACATCGACTGTAGTCTTCTGTTGAGCATTCTTTTTTCTCAAGCTGTCTCTTTTTGTATGTCATTATGCATGTTGCATTGTTAGGCTACTGTCTCGATGTTAAATGTACAATTGTACATTATACTCTTATTATTTATTTTTCTATTGTAACTATTTTCAGCTATTTTTGCATCACTTTTGATCATCACAAACAAAATACCAAATATGTGTTCTGTCGATATATGTAAGTACTCATATTTCAAATATTTGCATGTATATTAAGGCGTTTTACATCATCTGCTCGATGTTGACATACAATTCATTATGTGCATTAAAGAGCAGTGAAATTAAATGTTTGAATTGTGAATAATAATCGTTGTTTTATTTCATTCATATTTCAAATACTTTAGCTTGCAAACTATACTAATGTGACGGGATTGCTGCCCTCAGTAAATGTTTGAGATACTTAGTCAGCCGTAAGCGGTTGAGCTAGGGAAGTACTTCTTTAGATCATGGAATAATTATAATAATATAAAAAATCACACAGATGTGTCAAGTAATACCGTTTTCAAATGTAAGATAGCATTGTGAAACGTTGATAACTATGGATAAGGTTAACACAAACCATACCTGATGTTAGTATATTAGTTGTCTAAACATGCAGCGAACTTTGTTGATTTTTCGCCTTTAAATTGCCAAAATTTAGATGTGTTGTAGCTGCATAGTATGCAACAGAGAATATGAAATACATTATCAAAACACATTTAGTGCAATTTATGGCATACCGTTTATAATGAGATTACTTTCACATGAATAGTAATTATTTATAGCGAGGAACACATTGTATCAAATACCCTAAAACAGAAACAAAGTGTCCTTTAAATACAAAACTCGTGTAAAACTCTATTATTTATTTTATTTCATCACCTTGGTCTATTAAAAAAAAGAGACGAAAGATACCAGAGGGACAGTCAAACTCATAGATCGAAAACAAACTGACAACGCCATGTCCAAAAACAAATGTCTTAAAGTGCATAATTAATTTTTTTATGTGAGAGTGTAATCAGTAACACAACAATACATTTTCAGATTTATATACATGACATTGATGTTGGAAAGTGACATCACGAGATCATGACCTCCAAAAGCACGGGTACACGTGAATTAATAAGTTGTGTATCTGTAAAAGAGGGACGAAAGATACCAGAGGGACAGTCAAACTCATAGATCGAAAAAAAACTGACAACGCCATGGCCAAAAACAAATAGACAAACAGACAAATAATAGTACAGATGACACAACATAGAAAACCAAAGACTAAGCAATACGAACCCCACCAAAAACTGGGGGTGATCTCAGGTGCTCCGGAAGGGTAAGCAGATCCTGCTCCACATGTGGCACCCGTCGTGTTGCTTGTGTTATTACATTAATGTGATATATCGAAATTAATGGCATGCACATTTTTTAGATAATACAATTTTCGTTAATAATTAACCATATAAATTGTTGAATATTTGATAAATGCAGAAAACCGAGTCGTTCAAAAATGAAAATGTTCTTGACCAACATTCTCTTTATTTTAATACAGACATTCTTTATTCAAAATGTGAATACAATAAAGTGTTGTATGATTGCTATTACGATTCAGTTTACCAAAGACAAGTAGTAGTATACAAATTCCATTTTTTTGTATTATCATTCGTTTTCATACGACTTGGACTTTGGTTTAAGCCTTATCCTATCTTTTAGATACGGCGCTATATATGTATAGTTCCTTGCGTTATTTGATATCTTGTGATTGGTTGTCTCATTAACAATTGTACCAAATCAAAAAGGGACATTATACATTAATATCCCGTGCCTGAGGGAGATATGAAGATTTATTCGCCCAAAAAAAATCATATTTCACGAAGGCATCGCCCGAGGGAAAAATGACTTTTCGAGGGTGAGCAAATCTTCAAATCTCCCTAAAGGACGGCATCAAAAGTTCAATGTAGGATAAAATACTTAATTCAAATAGTTTTTTCGCTCAACCCCACACCCCCTCCCCTTTCCAACCCACCCCCCTCTTAACTTAATGAGGGAAAATTTTATTGACCAATATGGATATATGTAAAATCGATTTTTGATATACAAAACATGCAGCAATTTTTACCTTCCCCCACCCCCAAACTTTTTGATTTAAGTTTTTTATCCTTCATTGATCTTTTGGTGTCATATTTGATTCAACTGTCTATACTTTTGTTTTACTTCCGAACATTAGATATTAATTTACATCTATTTTTTCTGATCCGTTAGTTTGTTCATAACTAAACACAACATACACAATGATAATCAGTACCGATTAAAGTTAATTATTTATTCATTTATGTTTGTTGTTAGAACCAAGGATTTGTATACAAGGTAATATACTATCTTTAAAAAAACGATCAAAACTTTTTTAAAACATTAAGCACGGGAAACGTCGCACAATGTTATCCTGCCGTTCTGAGGGGAATATGATACTTAGAAGAGAATATGAAGTTTTGTTTGACGTCACGTCAAACAAATAAAATCGAGTCACATATTTAGGACAAGAAAACGATATGGATTTAAAAAAAAATGAACATCAATGAAGATGAGCCAATAGTTACCCACACATCATAATAGAATAGTATATTTGGTTTATTTGTTTCAAGAATGGAATGTATATTTAATGATGTATCTCAAGAAGTTTTTTTCTTCTAATATTGAAAATTGAAAATTATTGAGTGTTGACCTAAAATTAGAAGCAATATACATTTACGTGTAAAACAATTGGGTAAATTGTTTAACTCTGATTTGTTGGTCTTTCAAATTATGATCGTAGCCATGTTTAACTATCCAAAGGTTGAACATGTTTGCAAATATGATTAAAATTGCACATGACGTGTCTATTTATGGCGTACAGACGCTGATGCTTCTTATATTGTTTTCAATTTTAAATCTTCATAGTGCTGCATTTATGCTTTAAAATAACTTAGCTTTTATCTTGTTTTACCTAGTTTTGATATTCATAGGTCACTGCAGGTCAATCAACTTATTATGGTAAAACGATGGTTAAGTATGATAGTTTTTACTTTTAAATCTCCCTTCCACTTTTTTCCTGAATCAGAAATTGAAAAACATGCAAAGCTTTGCCCTTAATCATGATAATTCCTGAAATTAATTGGCCATTTTAAAAAAAATGTTTTTGAGAATTTTATGATTTTCTAGAATGGTCTAACACGTTTGTGATTTCTGTGTTTTGCAGGTCCATTTAATTTGAAAATTACACCGGTTGGAAGTTCACTACGGATATCATGGTCAATATCTGATAAAGTACCTACTATAGACATACTGGGTTACAACATTTATCATACCTATAACGGAAAATGGAAGCAGATTTATGTCAAAGAAGACAGACATTATTCATTTAATAAACTAAAGCCAAGTAAAACTTACAGATTTAAAGTCTCAGCCTGTTTAAGGAATAGAGTCGAAAGTAAATGTACCCAAGAAGAAACGTTCAACACAGAATGTAAGTTCGCTAATTAACAGACTAATACATTTCAAGCAAATGCGCAGATTTCGTGGGCTTTTGCAAAAATACTTGTTTCATGTTATTACCTCTTTCGTCAGTTTTCAACTTATAACGGATCAGTGCCAATATATACAAAGTTATATAAAGTTGTGTACACACATGGATATATTTATTTTAAATTGTAGTCAAATGCTTCTACATGTCAATAAATAAACACACTTCTAAAGTTCGCTGACGTTTTCATGCCTTTCTTTCTGACTACATCTCATGGCGTGATGTTTTTAACAATTGTTCAATTTAGATTTTAGCTTTTTGCTGAGCGAGTTTCTCTTAGAAGTCACTAGTAAAATTCATTAATTTTGTAGAAAAGGAAAATGTTAAATTCACGTCACATATATACGTATTTAGTTAGACCTATTCTTATTACTGTTCGGTCATTGATGGATGAAAACTCATGATTCTTTCTTTTAATGAAATCTGGGTATCTCAAAAAATTCAGGTAACAGTCATAACTAGTTCATTATATATTAACTAATGCATTCAAATAATCAAGATAAAAAAGGATAATGAAAATTCAAAACTAAAATTAGAAATGGCGAAAGCTGTCCTTATCAATACAGGACACTATGTTTTGATGGATTTTCAGATTAAATAGCATAATATTCCGAATAACAAAATAATAGACTGATACACTAAGTCTACTGGTACTAAACAACAAGAAAAAAAAAATCATTTCATTCAGTACGTTTGAAACTTGTTATCGCCTACCATTACGCTAAACAGATAGGCATTGTAAGATATAAATAGTCTTTACGAACAGGAATCTGACAGTCGTAATGACGTTGTTCGCCGTTGAATGAAAAAATTATATTTGAAAATAAGTAATATCCTAATTGAAGATATTGTTTTAGGATAGATAAACGAAGGTGATATATGAGTGCCAATGAGACAACTCTCCATCCAAGTCACAATTTGTAAAAGTAAACCATTATAGGTAAAAGTACGGTCTTCAACACGGAGCCCGGGCTCACACCGAACAGCAAGCTATTAAGGGCACAAAACAGACTAGTGTGAAACAAATTCAATCAGGAAAACCAACGGTCTTATCTATGTAAAATCGAGAAACGAACATTACTTATGAACCACATCAACACACGAAAACAACTGAACAACAATCTCTTGAATTACGACAGGTGCATAAAAATGCGAGTTAAAACGTTTTAACAGGCACCAAACTTTACCTTAACTTAACACAGTGGTATAACATAACAACATAAAACAACATACAATATGATAAAAATTGTAGTGGCCTAATTCGATCAAAAAGACTATACACAAAACAAGAAATTAAACATTGAAAGAATAAGTCAATCATTGCTACAGTATACATAGAACATATGTTTATATGTAAAAAAACCAACTTTAATCTAGGACAAAATGGCGTTAAACTTTCCCACCGTCGGTACCGAAAGGATGAAATGTTGATGCCCTAAGAAAATAATCAAGAAAAGGGAAAATATGTACAACATTTATTGATGAATACGACAAATATACCAATTTGGAACTTAAATTTCTTCACGCGTATGTCAAACAATCCATCCTGAACTATACATTGTATTCAATTATCAGGCCAGTACAACAATGTTATCAAAAAAGGAAATATTGTCACTTTTTATTGTTACCGACAAAAGTAAAAAAAAAGTAGACTTATAGAGCTAATTATTTGTGTGAAACTATGCATCTTGAGGTTTCAAAAGAACACAACACGACGTTTTCATGAAATGCACATGAATGACCGCCGCGTGAACTCTTTATTATTCTCTAATACTTTCAGAACTTCTTGGACAAACTGATAAACAAGACAGGTCATGTGCACACTATTACATAGACTTAATAAATAATCGAAAGAGTGTTCACAAACATATCGGGATATGTATTGTTGGCAACCCATCAAACAATTGACCCAAAAATAAAAGACAAATACTAAAATGTTTTCCTAGACCAATTGAAATGAATTACTGCAAATGATACAAATACTTCAACTTATATTTTGCACAAAACGAATACTTTGTAAACAATTTACATATTTAATGATACTAAAAATAAATTGATATTTAACATATAATGTTTCCTTTTTGGCAGTGCCCATACAACCAAAAGTTGGAATTCCAAATGGGGAAAACAGTAAAATTGTTCTGACGTGGAATTCACCACGAAATACTTTGATAAAGATAGAAGGATACGAGATACAGTGGTCAATTGACAACTGGCATACTATTGCTGATAAAAAAATTGTTGCGTTCAATGTATTTAGACATGAAATAGAAACAGCGAAAGAAGGTGTGATTTACTGGATTAAAATCTGTTCCTGTAGCAATTCGGTGAAAAGTTTATATGAAGTATTTCAGCCATTTACGACTCGACGTAAGATTAAACTTAGCTTTCTACTTCTTTTTCGCAATGTATGTATACCCAAATCTATACAAATGTAGTCTCTATAGTTCAAAAAATTAGCTATGACTACATGATGAGAGTATAAATATTCTGTGTTTACTATATGGGAATGTTAAATTGATTTCAACATAGAGAAATAACACATGTATGGTCAAGTTTAGGAACAGTCTGGAAAACGTGATCGACAAATTAATCCGTCATCAAATAAGATTACCGCTGAATGAATCGTAAAGAGACAAATCATCTACTGTGTTAATCACTTTTTGTCCTGATGCTTAGTATATCTTGTTTCGTATTAGAAGATACATATATAATTCGTCTAAACATAAGCCCTACAATATTAGATCTGTAAATTCGCTTTCGCAATTTTTTTGTTCTCCCCTCGCCGGGATTTCAACTCATGCTATTGCGGTATCGTGGCACTAAATCGCCTTGCACTATACCCGACGCGCTAGACCACTCGACCACATAGGCTCTACAAGTAATAAAGCTTTCGGTGGCCGATTGTTTTCTTTCCTCGTCAATTTTATCTAGCATCGTAATATCAATACTGTAATAGTCGGGATAATCGTTTGGACTATAATGGTGAAAATAATCATAAGAATTTCAAGATTATACATAAGTTACACAATGACGTCACTGTTTGTGACGTTAGTGACGTCATGTGTTGTCGTTTATTGAAAATGTTCGTTGTTATTTTGGCATTTACATATTGTAACGACTATTATATTATTTATTTGTGCGTTTCTCTGTGCTGAGTGGTCTTGCGTTTGTTTGTGCTGTATTTCTATATCGTAATGTTTTCATATAAGCGGAAGGTTTTGTTAAACCTAAAACCAGGTTCAACCTACCATATTTCTTAAAATGTCCTGTACCAAGTCAGGAGTATTGCAGTTGTTATCAAATAGTTCGTATATGTATGTTGGCGTTTGTTTTTGATGAACTTCAAAATTTCTGTTGTTCCGTTATTGATCTCTTTATAGTTGATGTGTTTCTTTCTGTTTTAGTTTGTAATCCAGATTTTTTTTCTCTCCATCGATTTATGACTTTTGAACAGCGGTATAATACCTTTATTTAATTGATTTAATCGAACAGTAATCGTAACTGTATAGCGTAATATAATCTGCTTTCATTTCATTAACAGATGATATGTTTACAATGGAAGTAACATATGACACTTATGATCAGAAAGACAAAGATCTAGTGCAAAACAACGTTGATGAAATATTTAAAAACACCTGTAATGGATTTCCAGGCGATCAGAAAATAATTCATAAATCTGAAAGGTTTGTTAGAATATAAATATTATCTTTTGATTGAATTGCTTATTGTCATACAAATCAGAGGATTGTGAGAGGTTTAGCTAGCTATAAAACCAGGTTTGATCCTCCATTTTCTACATTAAGAAATGCCTGTACAAAGTCATGAATATGACAGGTGTTGTCCATTCGATTGAAGTGTTTGAGCGTTTGATTGTGCAACTTGAGAAGGAACTTTCCGTTTTGAATTTTCCTCTGAGTTCAGTATTTTTGTGATTTTACTTTTAAGTATAAGTACAGAGATACATGCATTGTATTCCAATCCTGCTTAAGCGAGCTCCGTTACTTCAATGTGTGGCTCACTCTAAGGTACTAACATCTACTTTTTACTCAGATCCGGAAACTGTATCCATTAAATAAATGGGGTGCTGTTCAATAATTGATTTTGATAGCCACCTTGGGACTTCTGTTTCATGTTAGGTATTTGTTTCGAAGTTTCGCATTTCCGTTGCAAAATGGTGTTTTGATTGACAACACGTTTAGTTCGTCTACTTCCGGGAGTAAAGGATATAAATTTTGAAATATACTCTATGTACTGGCGCCAGATTACATATAAATCAATCAAACTTTTTAGAGAAATTCAAACAAGAAAGCTTACCCTTTCAAATAAATTTATATTCAGTTACAGAACTTGTGTAATGATAACACTACAGCATTTAAAATAAAAGAACTACATTCGTGTGTACTGGACTGGTTGTCGTAACTTGGTTCCTATTCCATCATGCACACATTTCTCGAATTACATTCCAAAGAAGTATATCTATCTCCTATGATATACAATGAAATTTCTTTCAAACAAGGTCAGTCACTGTTAGCATTTTGTGTAAGTTGGGCTATTGCACATACTATTACTATATGTTGTAATTGATATTAGAGGTTTCAAATAAAATGACATTTCTGACATATCAAACTTATCTGAACGTATCTTTTGATGTGGGGACGTATAACTACCCTGCTACGTCAACTCTGTGATTTTGTAACATATGTTTTTATTTATATCCACCTGATGAATTAAACCTTTTTCAACTGATCTTTATAATGTGTTCTTATGTTGTACCGTTACACCACTGTTAGGGGAGGGTTGATTCTGCTTCAAACTAGTTTTATCCCTTCACATATTGCCTTTGTCTGTCAAAATCAGGAGCCTATCAACTCATGCTTACAAGTGTATATTATATTTTATCGCTTTCACACGTCCGTACATCCGTTTCGTGCCAAAGTCATCTTAACTCTAAAAATTATATATTTAATTATGGTTTGACCCTGTTTAGGTGGTTTGATGGTTAAATAAATATGATAATTAGATTATATTTAGGGGAGGGGCAAGTTGGACCTTTATTCTATTCAATGTTTTGAACATACATGTATGTGCATCTTTAATTTTCATAACCGCCTAAAGTGCGAGAGGTTGTTGGTCTGATTATTGGCCGGGTCGAACCAAAGATTTACGGTTTGCGGCAATTAGCTGATAGAACAAAGACTCGGAGTCAGAATAGTGTGTACGGGATGGCTTATATAATAATAATAATAATAAATTCTTTTATTTAAAGAGGGTAATTTACTTAGAACTAGTCTAATTTTCATTGAGGCCCTCAAACAAAATACATGCATACAGTTAACATTCATACATTCATACATTAAAATACAATATATATTACAATACATATTACTAGTATATACACAATTCAATCATTCGAACATACAAATGGCAATAAATGGCAATATTTGATAAAGTTCTTGTGCACTGTTACCTTGTGAAAGTTGTGACCTAGAATGTTTGAGATCCGTCTTAGCGTATTAGTGTAGTGCACAGCAGTGTTCATATTCATATTAAAGTAACATGTGATAGTCCTGATCACTGGATGCTGAACAGCCATTCATCAATTGAAGGTTCATGTAGCTCAAAAAATGCCATCATAAAACCACCTAGTTATTATGTCATGTTCAGACATGCATAGCCATTCGTTATGAAGAAGAAAGTGTGTGGTACAGACGAAAAAAAAAAGAACGTAAAACTATTTGCAAGAGGGTTTAACCATAAGACGAAGTGGATAAAGCGACTGAACGTTACACCATCAAGACAATATTTTAATGAAGAAATGGAGGACTCCAAATGCTTTCAAGAGGAAATATAGAGATTGGTATACGAAGTGGTGGTGACAAACGTATACATCTTGTTTATGACCGGACATTAAGAAATAAGAAAGACTTGGCTACCAATCTTGCAACATATTTTCTTGCCAAGACTTAAGGATAATGTTACACAATACTGCAGATCGTGCCGTACATGCCAAGTTGTTAGTAAGCCATAAATGAATCGTGCTGTTCCACTTCTGCCAATTCCAGACTTTAAAGAATCTTTCAGCTGATTAGTTTTTCCAATACTGGTATTACGTATTTATTGACGATCATGTGTACATGTACATCCACTCGCTTTCCCGAAACTCTTAAGTTAAGGAATATCAAGACACCATCTAAAGTCAGCAGTTGTACAAAAAGTTCGAACCATTATAATATCGGGAATACATGTTTGAAATAATGTTGCATTAAAAATACACTGTTCATATTCAACTTTTCTAAACACATATATTCTAACACACACTTTATGAGTTTAACTGATATTGGGCCAACAGTATACATTTTCCGCACATGGACGTGTGCTCACTCTAAAAATCAAGTGATTATATCAAATTATTTGCCATGAATATGTTGTGCTAAAAGGGAGTACGAGACCGCCCAGTATTCAAAACATTAGAAATTGAGTAACTTTATTCATATTGTAAAAGGGTTTTAGAACAGCAGTATACTACTTATGGCCTGCAATGTATGTTGGAGATCATTGAACATATGGCTATCCCACTCTTAATACTGTTGTATGGATAGCTAATCTCCTGTTTAAAGTGTAATCATTCTAGTTCGTTGTTTTTCTAATCTTACATCAAAAAATTATATTTTTCAGTGAAGGCAGCATAGTAGTTACAATTATGTTTATATCTGAAGAATTTAATGATGAGAAGGTGTTACATGATACCTTGAAGAATGCATTTCAGAAGGAGATGATTGGATCTCACACAATAAAATTCAAGCATTTTTGGCTAAAAAAACTGAACGGTAAGTTGCAAAATCTTAAGAAATAACTTTGAAAGTACAATTTGAATGTAACAATGTTATTTCTTTTCATTTTAATTGGTATGATCATAGTTTTTCGTCATTTTTATTTATTGTTGGAATATTCACTAATGTTTTTTCAACTGTCCTATCTTTCAAAGCGATGTTCAAAACACACACATTTTAAGGACTAAAAAAAGTCTTATCTAGAGAGGATTGCAGGCACTAAACGATTTGTATAGTTTACAACCTTATCGTATGAAAAAAGTAATGGTGTTTTTTAGATGACAAATCTGCTACCAATAATACTTTTTCCGATTTGTAACTTTTTGCATTGACTTGCTCGTATTTAATAAATTATAATCGCATATATAATTAATTCCACTGCTGGTGGACGTCTTGTGCCAAAGAGCATCACCAGCCCAGTAGTCAGCACATGAATAACAATTATATGGTCATTGTTATAAATTAACTGTTTGCAAAAGTATGAACAATTCACAATAATAAGAATTTGTTAATCCAGGCAGATATTAACTTACCCGTATTGGGCACAACTTTTTGGAATTTTGGATCCTCAAGGCTCTATAACTTTATACATATTTGGCTTTTGAACTGATTTGATCTGAGCGTCACTTTAGAGTCTTATGCAGACGAAACGCGCATCTGTCGAATCAAATAGTACCTGTGATAACTATTAACACCACTATGTCGATGCCACTGTTGGTGGACATTGTCACCGAGGGTATCACCAGCCGAGTAATCGTCAGCATTTCGATGTTCACATGAATATCAATTATATTGTCATTTTTATAAATTGTAGATGACCTTGGCAATATTTGTTGAAATTTGGGTGTTCACGTTTTTACTTTTTCATGCAGACGAAACGCACGTGTGGTGTATTATTAGCCTGGTACATTCGATAACTATATACACACGTGGTTTAAGTTGATTAACCGATCACTTTTTCAAAAAGAGAGAAACTCAAACTTCAATTTATTTCTTTTATAATTTTTAAATCACTCAAAATTACGAACTATCTAATAGCATTTATTGTTTATCCGATAACAGAATTTAATAAGGACACTGGTGTACATTGTTTGTTTTGTAATATATTTTTTTAATATTATAAATCAAAAGTGTCTGCTTACACTGGCTTACATTTAGGAACACTTCTCTTTTGTAATAATTACTATAATGACGTGCATTTTATTCTCAAGAGTGTAAAGCACGTTAAAACCAGTTAATGTCAATGATAGACATCTACATAACAAAAATGATATGTATTATTTCAGAGGGAATCTAGCTGTCAAATATATGTTCACCAATTTGACTCAAATTCTCATATTTGATTTAAAACTTATAAAAAAGTATATCAACATTACAAAAACTTCAAAAGAAACAATTGATAATGCATGTACTCATTATAAAGTATCCGCCTTTCTTTGGTAGTTAAGACTATGATATTTCTAAATAACCATCTAGATGACCTCCTAAGAATGCCACTTGCTATACCAGATATAAAAACATAAATTATATAACTATACATGCACGGACAAACACTTGCAATTGTAGTAAGAGGACTTGTCTAGGTCAGTGTGATTTCATTTTCCAAATAAAAAGAAAATACATGTAAATTATATTAAGTCAGTTTATTGTCGATCTATAATTTTGACTGTCCCTTTGGTATCTTTCGCCCCTCTTTTATATATCTATATTTATGTATTAGCACATTTTTGTTGCCCGTATGAGTCAACAAAATGGTTCTTAATAATGGTTTTCTTGTTTCACATTTCGGCGTTTAGATTTTTTTATTTTTTTGATAACTGCGCCTGATTGGCGTATGCGCTATCCTTCTCCAGCCTAGGTCAACTGAACGTCACATTTGGTTGAATTATGGACTTGCAAGTTAATATGCTATCAAGTATGGGTTTGAGCTTATTTGAAAAAAATTGAATCGAACTGACTTATAATGGCGGAATGTTATTTCAAATTCTGCATTTATAAATATTTGAAACCAAAATATCATGTTTCAATGTTAGTCTAAATCGTAGCTTGTGAGTAACTGTCTCACTTTGTTTGTCGTAAATTTGGGCGCTTTATAATCACAAATTCATGCATTTGTTTATGATAGCATATTATTAATTTGTTGCTTATTTCAAATAAAATAAAGATTTGAAAGACTGAATACTCTTCGTAGCGCTAGTGAATAGAACAAATCGATGTTATGCTTGTTAACGTTTTTTCTGTATTTTTGCATTTGGTCATGGTTTATTTTGCGTTATGATTTGTGACTGTCTAAGTGAAATTTTTTTCCCCATTTAAATCAAAAGGAAGATACTTATCTTTTTAATATGTTAAGAAATAAGGTAACAAGTCAACATACAACAACTTTAAATTGTAATTTTGGCGTATTGAAAACGGAAATTCAAAGATCTAATGTTTCTTGAAATACAACAAAACGCAACAATACGTCCAAATTAACTCTCAATTATTGTTTAGCCAAATATACACATCACCCCTACCAAAATGTTCTATGGTTCTTGGATCAAAGTAGAATTTTGATGGTCCTAGTAGAAAGATTGTAATATAAAAGATATAATTAGACCACATGGGCAGTTGAAAAGAATATGCAAGTCATTTCTGCTTGTTTGCAAATTCAATTGTTGTGTACTTTATTTTTTTTGAATTATATATATATGTTTCTTTCCATCTATTTCGTATTTGTATAACGATTTCATTTATGAAAATAAAGAAGGAAGTTTGATTTTTGAGATTCACTGTTTTAGACCCATCACCTCCACAGCTAGTAAAAGCATCACGTGTCCATAATGGTGTATTGGTTTCATGGAAAGAACCATTAAGCACTTTTTTCAAAACCAAAGAGTACGTAGTTGAGTATACGGAAGAGCATTGGATATCTCCGGAAAGCATTGTTGTACCAGTGGACAAGAATTCATGCTTCATTACAAAGGTGTTACCATCCGCAAAAATTCAAGTCAAAGTCTACACTTGTATTTGCCACTCGATTAGAAGTTCTCCGAGTCATGCAGTCAGCACAGTTGTTAAAGGTAGGAACACGACATATTATTATTTTGCTGTTACTATGCACAATAAACCATCATACTTTTGATTCTAGAAAATGATACTGAATTGATTGAGCAGATAGATATTTTAAAATACAATCTATTCAATCATAATTTGTATACCAATAGGAAAGCGACAATTGTCACTAAACGTTGCTTTTTCGTAGAAAACTATATCCCATTCAAAACAATCAAACCACAAAAAGCGAAATTTGTATTACAGTTGAAAAGTTTAAGAATGAGAAAAACATAAACAGTTGGAAATCGTTAGGACTCCATTGGTTTTTTTTTCATTTGAATTCTGAAATAAATTTAGGTCACATTTGAAATATTTTTTTAACTTGTCTAGGATTACAGCATAGAAATATCTTCAGATTCCCTGTGGCATGGTGTTATTAACTAAAAGTTATAAAAATGTTGAGCTCTACCGCACTAATAAGTTTAATAGTACAATATGTTCCTATTGTAGGGTAAAATCAGGTGAAATTGTTTCATTAATGATTTAATAAATGAATAAAAAAATTTTGCCATTGACTGATCTCTAGACATTTACGATAAAAATGCATCATAGAGTCCTTGATGATGTATCGAAAAATATATACTGCTTTATGGGCACAAGCAGTTGGTAGAAACTGTCTATAATAGCTTGCTTTTGAAAAATATACTTGAAAAAAAACACTAAAAGTAAAGAAAAATCGGAGAGATGATTTAGGTCTTAATGCGACAAGTCCAAATTGTCGATCTTCAATGTAGTTTGACATTTAGAATAAATGCAAAATACTAGATAATAATATTTTCAATACAAAAGGAATTACCTTATATATAAAACCATTGATTTAGGTCAAAATAAATAAAAGTACCAAGTCCTGGCTAGAAAAGACATCTAGGTATTTAAATGACATGTTGTAACTCGTAATATATTTTGGTAAGCCCTTGGCTTATTTCATGATATTAGTGACACGATCTCAAAAGGAGGCTGTAGTGTTTTAGTTGTGTTGGACTACCTAATATGGGACGTACTTTGATTACCAAATCAAATCAAATCAAATCAAATATTTTACAGTTTGTGACCAATATATATTAACACAATAAACATATATGCATACATATCAAACATACACAATAAAAAACAGCATCAAAATTTATAAAAACAAACAAGCTGTTAAAAAAGAGGGACGAAAGATACCAGAGGGACAGTCAAACTCATAGATCGAAAACAAACTGACAAAGCCATGGCCAAAAATAAAAAGACAAACAGACAAATAATAGTACATATGACACAACATAGAAAACTAAAGACTAAGCAACACGAACCCCACCAAAAACTGGGGGTGATCTCAGGTGCTCCTGAAGGGTAAGCAGATCCTGCTCCACATGTGGCATCCGTCGTGTTGCTTATGTTATTACAAATCCGGTAAATAGTCTAATTCGGTAGGTCACATTCGTGAAAAGGGAAGGGTATTGTAGTTACGATATCAGGAACATATCCGATATCATCTGTGAAACTTTTATTCCATAACGGTCAACCAACTCATGATGGCGTCCGTAAAATTTACGAAGGGATGATTTCAACTTCACCATTTGGAACTTTTGGTTTAATAGCTTCCTTGTGAGCAGCAATCCTCTATCAAGAAAATCATGATAGGAAATACAAGCCCGGGAATATCGTAGCAATTGGGAGATATATACTCCGTATGCAGGCGCTGCTGGAATGTTGCTACATAGAAATAGAAAGTTCACAATTGGGAAGCTGAAATCATCTCTTTAGTCGTAAAGTTTTGTTTTCAAACGACCCTCATTGTCAATTTCTAGATGTAAGTCAATATATGAGGCAGACTTAACTGTATCTGTAGTATCCTTTATCTCTAGTTCGATGAGATAGATTCGTTCAACATAGTCACAAAATTTTGTATTATTCAGTGAGAGAACATCATCTATATAGCGGAACGTAAAGTTAAAATATATTGCTAACTTCTTATCTTTCTTCCTAAGAAGTTCCTGTAAGAAGTCAGCCTCATAATAATAAAGAAACAAGTCGGCAAGAAAAAGGGCACAATTGATTTCCATTGGAATTCCGACAGTCTGTTGAAAAACACGTCCTCCAAACGTAACAATTATGTTGTCAATCAAGATATCAAGCATCTTGATAATGTCAGTTTCAGAGAATTTTTTGTTTGAATCAGAGTGATTCTTTACAAAGTAGGATTTATCCCTCCCCAAGACAAGATAATTGTATCTACGTTCGCCATTCTTTTTAATGAAGCAAAGTAATACCAACTCTTTCAATTTGTCTTTTAGTTTGGAATGGGGAATACTTGTGTAAAGTGTAGAAAAGTCAAATGTTTTAATAAAATTGCAAGATGAGAGAGTCTTAGATTGTATGTACTCTAAAAGATCTTTGGAATTTTTTAGTATCCACATCTGATTCACGCCACCTCTAGAATAGGCAGTTTCTCAATAACTTTGGAGCCCGGCTTTGATTGCTGATAAAATAGATGTTAATAATTTAGAAAGAGGTTTCGTGGAGCACTTGGAAGACCCAGCAATATACCGTTGTTTGTAAGGACACTTATGTAGTTTAGGTATCCAATACAGTGATGGAAGTTCCAGTTCTTCATCTTTTGGTGTCTCCTTGTTTAACCCCTCTAGCAATATTAAAATATTCTGATACATACTCTGTTAAGAGTCCCCTGCCCTCAGTTCTAATGACTTTTTCAAGAAGGATCCTAACTTATTTGTTTGTAAAGGCGTTGATGGATTTAGTAAATAAGGATTTTTTTCTTCTTCATTTAAATTATTAAAGTTACTATTTTCAGTACATATGTGTTCCAAAAAGGCATTTCATAGTGTTTTATTATAATCACAATAGAGTAAAAAATGTTTCTCATCCTCTAGTATTTTACATTTATGACAAAGTCGTTCCTCTCTTGGGATTTTAAAATATCTCCCCTTTTCAATTAAGAGGGAGTGATCACTTGGTTTAAATTTAGTGATCAATCTCCTCATCTTAAAATTAGATATAATTAGATTAGTTTCTAGTTTGCAATCTTTTTAAAGTTTTTTATATAGATAAAATTAACTTTTATCATCAATGTTTTCAATTTAAGTTTCAATTAAATCTTCATATCTATTTTTCATTTTTAACTTTATATCGTTTTTTATTTTATTCACATCTTTTATGTCCTTACAAATAGAAAGAATATTAAGGTCAATATTAGTCTCTTCAACAATATTTTTTGCATATGTATATCACGAATAAGTTCCAGTCAAATCTAGAGACTGTGCTAGAGAAAAAGCTTCCTTTATTAATGGATTAATATTATTATTACATAGTCTAGCTAAATATAAAAGGGTTTGTGTGTTTTAATAAAACATTCTATAGGCAATCTTCCTAATTCAATTCTTGCTCATAAATTGGATGCATATTTTCTTATTCCTAGAGTAGATTTACAAAATTTAAGATGCATATTTTCAATAGGGGTTTTGTCTGTAAAATCAAGTTGATTAATTTGTTTTCCTGAAGATAAGGCTCTGTTTTTGGCTCTATGAAAAAGAAATATATGTATCCAAATATGTTACGTCTTAATTATAGGTCATAATTGGTTTTACTAACGAATCAAAAAGATTATTTGCTACTTTTATAGGTAGATTATTCAATGATTTAGTATAGGATTTTATTACAAAAAAATACTGTTTTTGCCTTTTTTGTCAGCTTTTTTAGTACTTTGTGATAAATTTCCATTACATTTTATCAACATTCCCAAAAATAAATATTCTGATACGCTCTCTATGGCTTCATTCTCATAGTAAATATGTGATGTTTCACCATTTTGTTTGGACTGACTGAAAATCATGGATTTTGTTTTTTTTGTATTTAAAGAGAGTTGCCATTTGTTGCAATATAATTTAACATTATTTTAACTGATTTGAAGACCCTCTTTCGATTCTGACAGGATCAAAAGATCATCCGCAAAAAGGAGGCATCCAACCTTACTATTTATAAGCTTAAGGGGACTTGAATTATTTCCCTCAAAATTTTTTACAATATCATTTATGAAGACATTAAATAAAGTGGGGCTCAGGGAGTCTCCTTGTTTAACCCCTCTAGCAATATTAAAAAATTCTGATACATAATCTTTGTATTTCAAAGATGATTTAGTATTTAAGTATTGTTGTTTTATAACTCTGTAAAAAGACCTGCCAACTCCCATTTTACATAATTTATAAAGTAAAGCAGTTCTCAATACTGAATCAAAAGCCTTTTTCAGATCTATAAAGCAGGCATAAATCTTTTCTTTCTCTTTGTGTACATATATATTAATCAAGGACTTCAATAAAAAGATGCTATCAGCTGTTCTGTGATTTTCTCTGAAACCAAACTGACAATCACTTAATTGTTTGTCAACAATCTTGATTAGCCTATTATTCAATATGGCATTACAAATTTTTGGTAGATTACTTATAAGAGAAATTCCTCTATAATTATTAGGGTTTAACTTGTCACCTTTTTTATGTAAAGGGATAATGAAAGATAATTTCCGTGAATCTGGATAATTACCTGTCTTTAAAATCAAATTAAAAACTTTTTACAATAGAACTAATTATCACAGGTTGGGAATGTTCGAGTATTTCATTCCAATTCTATCTGGACCTGCTGATTTGTTTACTTTAAGGTTTGAAATGACCAGTTTTACCTCAGCAAATGTAATTGGTGCATCAGTTTCCATATTCAATTTAATTATCCTCTATAATGTTTAATTCACGTTCCAGTTTATTTACAAAGGTATTTTCATATGATGCTGGTGTACCCTGATCCTGAAAATGTTTTATGATTTTATTTTCATTCATTAAGATTTCAGGAATATCTTCTTCAAAATTTGGTTTCTTTTTTATTGCCTTAAGAACATTTCAGTATTCTTTTGGATTATTTTTTAAATTATCTGAAAGTGATTTATAAAGTTTTTGGTGATATTCAAAATTTTTTCTGTTTAATCATATTGTTTTTTAGTTTTTTACATAATTCAAAATATTTAGGTTTTAAACTTTTGTCATTTAAGTTATTCTTGATTTTATTTCCTATATAGTTTATTTGTCTTTTTGTTTCTTATACTATATTATCTGTCCATACTTGTTTATTTTTTTTTTTTTTAATTTTTAGTTGGTTTAGATATGCCTTTACATGTGTTTTCTGCAATAGTTTGTAAAATTTTTGTAAGTTTTTCAGTTGCACCATCAACGCCTAGTTTATTGCTATCAAAATGTTGCATCTCTAAATCTAAAATTTCCTTTCTAACATTTTCTGATGATAGAACATCAATTAATTTTGAAAATGACAATTCTGTCCATTTGTATGATTTAATCAAATGCCATCTCTTTTCATCTAAACAATTTTTTCACACATGTATCTGATATAATTACCTTTATAAAGATTTATCAGAAAAATCCAATTTACTTTAATCATCCATCTGATAAGAATCTTTCACTTCAAAAGTAGTATGTGCAAAAAATGAATCATGATAAAAGCAAAAAAGTAGGAAAGACAGTTGCACAGTCAGTTTCCAGTCAGTAGACAGCTCTCAGATAATCCTTCAAATTCTTTTCAGCATAAAAGGAGTTAGTTTATATATGTTTCATAACGGGTTATTTAATATAGGTTTCATAACGAGTGAGAATGGGATATCAACTCGAGCTATTTAATTTCAATATAATAATAATAAACGATATCCAATTTTCACAAGTTGCTAAACCTATTTCTCTTATGGTCAACACTCTCAATGTGTAAATTTAAAATACCGCAAAAATGTTGATCTAGTCTATTGCACATTCCTGTATGACGTCATATGTCCTTTTCCGGTGTCAAACTTTAATATCAGACATTTCACAACTTTTTGTACGCTTCATAATGAAATTAAATTTGACAAAAAGAAGATTGTGAGGTGAAATGTGTAAAAAGTAAAATCACAAAAGTACTGTACTCCGAGGAAAATTCAAAACGGAAAGTCCATAATCAAATGGCAAAAAAAAAAAGCTTAAACACATCAAACAAATGGATAACAACTGTCATATTCCTGACTTGATACAGACATTTTCTTAATATGTAGAAAATGGTGGATTAAACCTGGTGTTATAGCTAGCTAAAGCTCTCACTTGTATGACAGTCGCATCAAATTCCATTATCTTGACAACGATGTGTGAATATAACAAACAGACATAATAGGTAAAAATTTCAAAAATAGGGGTACATTAGTCAACATTGTGTTATAATTTTAAAAACAAACAAATATGTAACAAAGAAGGACAAAAAGGCATATATTTGCTTATGTGCTTTGTCTATATGCCTTTTTGAGTTTCTTTGATACATATGACTTGGCTCTGTACTTATACATCCCGTCATTGTGTTATTGTGCTATTGTACATTTTTGAGTATTGCTATGTGTTTCTTTATTCTACATTGCCTAGAGGTGTAGGGGAAGGGTCGAGATCTCACAAAACATGTTTAACCCCGCCGCATTATTGCGCCTGTCCCAAGTCATGAGCCTCTGGCCTTTATTAGTCTTGTATGTTTTTTAATTTTAGTTCATTTATATGTTTTGCAGTTTAGTGTGACGTCCAATTTAACTGAACTAGTACACAATTTTATTTAGGGGCCAGCTGAGGACCACCTCCAGCAGCGGGATTTTCTCGCTGCGTTGAAGACCCATCGGTGGCCTTCGGCTGTTGTCTGCTCTTTGGTTGGGTTGTTGTCTCTTTGACATATTCCCCATTTCCATTCTCAATTGTATATAGACAAAGCACATAATTTAGCAAAAATGAAAGACAAGAATACAAAAATTCACCATAGCACAATAACACAATGACGGGATGTATAAGTATCAAAGAAACTCAAAAAGGCATATATACAAAGTACATTAGCAAAAAAGAAAGACAAGAATACACAAATTATTATAAAACAATAACACAATGGCGGGATGTATAAGTATAAGTGTTTTGTATATTATTGAGAAAATTGTTGTCATGGACGAAATGTACATCGTCTTAATATTTGAAAGCCTTCAATGACCTAACAAATAGCCAATTAAAATGCCGAAATATCGTCTTGTGATACTGCATAAGCCAATCAAATTAACGCAGATTTTCGTATGACTTTTTTGCATCACATTCCGTGCAGTGATACGAAAATTATCTAATCATGCAAGGAGAAGATAGCAGGCCACAACCATAAGATAAAAAATGTATATATTCAACTTGCAATTTGGGATGAAATTAATGTGTCAGTATAATTAACGAAAAACTGTTCAGGTCATTGTTTAGTAGACCGAAGCTTTAACGATAGCATAAGCAACACGACGGGTGCCAGATGTGGAGCAGGATCTGCTTACCCTTCCGGAGCACCTGAGATCACCCCCAGTTTTTGGTGGGGTTCGTGTTGCTCAGTCCTTAGTTTTCTATGTTGTGTCATCTGTACTATTATTTGTCTGTTTGTCTTTTTATATTTGGCCATGGCGTTGTCAGTTTGTTTTCGATCTATGAGTTTGACTGTCCCTCTGGTATCTTTCGTCCCTCTTTTACCACACATACTGATTTTGTAGCTTATATTTTCGATTACAAGATAATATGGACAAATTGGGAATAAACTAGAATATAAGTCGATTTTTTGTACTTTTGATACCACAGTATTTGCAGTTTTTTTCTTCATACAATATTATATTTAGTGTTTTGTTTGTTGATTCCGATTGAAATCATTCGTTTGTGCTTTTCAAATTAGAAATCGTCATTCAATATCATCACTTTTTGTAACACTGAATTGGTTATAAGTCATTGCATGTTGTATGTATAAAAGTATATATACTGAACTGTGTTTGCATTGATCAGGTATTCTGAATAATATGAGATTAAAGCACATTTAGCTTTTCTATGTTGACTAAAAGATATATATATCTTCATATTACACATAAGTATTCATATGGTATTGTTGTACTCAAAATAGGTAGTTTTTCATAAAAACATTGATCATAAAGCAAAGCAGAATAACAAAGAAGGGTACCCAAGTAACTCTTACATCTAAATTATTTTTTTAATTAACTTTAAATTGATGTTTTTAAAAGTTTACACACACTTGTAGACTATTATGCTCTATTTAATAAAACCAGATCATGCAAGTAATCAAAGTGTGTTTGGTTGAAACAGAAATCAATCATATAATGATAATATGCTTACTCAAAAAAGGAAAGTCGATGCTTTAGTAAATGTTATAGAGCTAGCTATAAGTAACGGCCCTTATTATGTGTGACCAAAACAAACACACATAATAGGTAAACATGTCAAAAATAGAGGTACAGCAGTCAACATTGTGTTACAAAGAAACACAAAAAGGCATACATGAATAGACAAAGCAAATTAACAAAAACGAAAGACAAGAATACAAAAATTAACCATAGCACAATAACACACTGACGGGATGTATAAGTACAGGGCCACGTCATATTTCATGTATGTAACAAAGAAACACAAGGCTTATAGACAAAGCACTTTAGGAAAAATGGAAGATAAGAAAACTTTTTTTTTACCATAGAACAATAACACAATGCCGGGGTGTATAAGTACAGAGCCACGTCAAATAATTTATAGAACACTATAACACGTTATTTAGATGATAAACAACGTCAGTATCCATAATCTATACTTCAAGACCATCGTGCATTATTTGTGAAGTTGGTATTTATCAACAAGGTCTTCGTACCTTCTAATGAACCTTAATAGAAAAAGGACGAGACGTTCTTGGACATACCCCCATTAACTTTTTACTCAGACACTGGTGACGTTTTACAAAGTCTGAGTAGCAGCTGCAAACTCTTGAATACCGAATAAGTTTGGAAATATATATCACATATTGATAATTTTAAAATTGAAATCATCTCGTTTGTCATAGATTCTGGTACAGAGATGACCGTGTATGTCTGTTGTTTCTTTAATTTCTAGTTCTGGGGGATATACATGTATTAATGGAATCTAATCAGAAAGAACATCATCAATATATCTGAAGGTGAAATTAAATGTTCTGGCTTCTTTGATCTTCTTGTTTTTGACAAGTGTCTGAAGGAACTCCGATTCATATGAAAATAAAAAGAGGTCGGCAAGGAGAGGCGCACGATTCGTTCGCATAGGAATGCCTACAATTTGCTAACAAAAATGTACTGTCAATGATCCAAGGTGCACTTGATATAATCGTAAAACTTTAAATATGACAGTTACATGTAGGAAAATCACGAAAATACACATTTACTTACTTGTATTTTCCGTTGAATTTATTAAATGAATTTTAGTCACCAATGATATCTAGATATGATCAAAACAAAAGTGTTAATTTCGTCGTTCAATTAATTTGTTCTTGTCAGGCTTCCTACAAACAATTTATTTCATTATCTCAAATGAATATATTTGAGTGTTCTAATTGAACGAAACACATGTATCGCACCTGGAAGGTGATTCTTTTGAATACTGCAACTTGACCTCACCTTAGCAGCAATACACCAAATTCAATCGCGTATTGAGTAAACATTTATCAACTAATATAAACGAGGAATATAAATACTTTTGTTGATCCTTGTATTTATATTTTACTTAATTTGTATTTTGTTTTCAGGAGTGTACACTAGTACGGCATTATGTTTGAATATGCTTCATTGCTGTCAACTACAAAAATATTTTTCTTGTTGACGTCTTTATAATAATTACTATCAACTGCAATAACTTTTTCTTGGTGTCTTTGTCAGATTTATCTGTACATGTTGTAGATTTGTTAGACATTTTAAGTCAGTTGTGTTTACACAGTTTTGACTGCTGGATCCCAATTATTGTCAAATTTACCAATTATGTTTGTTTCGATTGCTAACCCAAAGTTGTCAATATAACAGAACAATAAACAACTGTTATACAACATGTACAAGTTGGAGATTACCCTAGCTATGTTTAACCCACTGTTCATTTTTTTTGGATATTGCCAGCACAATAAAAGTCAAGAATATGACAGTTTGTTTTTCCATTCGTTCTATTGGTTGATATAGTCTTTACAGGTATTGTCAAACTTTTAATAATACTTTCAGAAAATACTTCAACAACGCCTAGAAGGTCGACAAGAGAAAGAGAAATAACCTACCATACCACTCATGCAGCTTCCGATTTGGCTATGAAAATTCCCATAACTAAGAAAGCATCTTCAAATACGGACACCACGATAGTAATATCTAGAAAGGACATGGTTTCCAAAGTTGGATCTGCAAGTAAAGCAGTAGGAGAAAAGACAACCATGGCAAACATCACCAACTTATTTTGGAGTCAAGGTTTGTTCATAGGTAATCAGAATACTGGCATTCAGCCCAGGGTGTAAATATAACTGTGTTTTTTTATATTTGTAAACATATATACGTCAATTTAGGTGTAATACCACCAAATCATAGTATGTTACATCCAGTTTCATACGAAAAAGGGTCGACAAAAATTATTCCTTTGAATTTGATAGTTGAAGAAAATTTCATTGCTGATTCAAAAACATATATCCTGTGTGATTCAAATCACCATGCTTTTTTTATTTTGTGATTCCATGGATTTTTTTTAAACTTGAGGTAACATGGTTACTAAAGCTTGTTCACAGGGGAAAATGGTTGAACATTAGACTGGTTTAATCACAGTGATGGCTATTATGCAATGAAATGTTTTGTGAAATTTTGTCTGTAGTACTGGACAGGATAGGACTTTACTCATGGCAAGTATTTCCTTATTTGAAACAAAGGTAAAATTTGCAAATCTAACAAAGACTAATATGGGAGATAAACAATGGTGTTGTTCTACTTTAGTCAATACTGAAAATATTTCGCATAATATTAACATCCAGTTCTAATTGCAGAGATCATTTTATAAGATATCAAGATACATTTCATTGAATTTTAGCAACACATGATCGATGTCCATTGATTCGATATCCCAGTTTTTTGAGTGATCACCCATGAATTTCATATTTAATAGATACATCATGAGGCTTTTATGTTGCAGGCAGATCTGGGTATCACAAAACAAAAAATCAAAACATATGTTAATAATGAAATCAAATGATGTATGCTCACTTTCAATGGATCACTATACTATTAACGCAAAATAGTAACCAACTATGTGAAATACACGAACATAAAAAGTTTAACTGTAAAACGTTAATATGAGTTTGGCTGGAGAATTTGTGATGAACAGTTGAGTAGTTTTAGGATTTATCACGTTGTAAATCGTGGTATTTGCATGCTTCAAATTGACTAAACGTTAAGCTCGGTACTATTACGTCCTATTTTCATTATCCAATTTTAAATGTTATGCCTTTAATTATAACAGTAGACGTACATATCCTCATGCTTTTATTGTTAGCACTGTTAGTGTTGCAATGCAGGACATACTCACAGATATTTCTACACTCAGCGCTTAATTTCTGATACTTAAATAGGAGCCCGTGGTACGTCACGTACATCAAGATTGAATAGTTTGGCACATATGTCAGTACAATTGAGAATCATCGGTTTTGTGTAAGATAACATGGACGAAGCTTTGAATTTATCGAATTACTAGGTATTTTCTACGCTAGGAATAGATTACTTGAGCTGTATTGTGCAAACCTTTTTGAATTTTGGGTCCTCTATGCACTTCATTTGACCTTCTATTTTTTTTATTCGAGCGTCACTTTTGACTCTTTTGAAGACAAAATCAAAATTTGATTCCTGGTGTATATGATGCTTTTATTTACGGACAACATAAACAATAAATATAAGCTTCCGAGCTTATCAAAGATATTATTAGTTAATACAATTTGTAAGAACGATCTTTTACAATCAATATCAACAGCTATAATACATATATGAACACTCTAAATATTTGATACATCACAATCGTTCAGAAAAAAAATGTATACAACAAACGGAGTAATTTCTTCAGCTGTTGTTTGTTGATTTGAGAGACTATGACAAAACATGATTGGTTTTTCATAACATTGGTCCAAAGCGAAATATACTCTAAATCCAACCTTCTTTTTGATGTAAATCTCGGATTGTGTATCTAAAGTAAAGCATAATTTGTTTCCTATTTGGAAATGTGTGGGGAAAATCAGTTAGATACTTATATGAGATATAAGATGTACGCTCATTATTTAAAAATTTAATGTTTTAACACTTTAAAACTGATTTTTTCCTCGATCTACATTTCCTCATTTTAAGCCGCTCTGTAAAGGTTAGTCTCTAGCAAAAATAATTCACTTTTTACAGAGGTCTCGGTAGATTAATTCCCATAGTGAAACAAATAATGCATTTAGTGTAGTTGTCTAAATTAAAATTAGGAAAACTACTACACCGCCCAACCATTTTTTGGCGGAATGAAAAGGTACAAAAGGTACATTTGTATCACAGAAATGTTTATAGCATGCTTGCTAAAAGAAGAGGAACTTATCTCAAGTTGGGGAAAGTAAAAATATTTCTGTTTGTTAAATAAACCTTTCAAACAATACTTGACGAATTTAGATGGCTCGTTGAAACATTTCTAGCGACAGTGCCAAATTTTCCAACCTCTATCCTACCCATAATTCATGATACACGTATGTCATACAATTGCGTATTTTTTCTCAACATAATCTTGCATACACTATGTGTCAATGACCTGTAAGAAACACCATGTTTTCATTAATATCAAAAAAGAGAGTAAAACACAAACTATTAAAATAACAGAGCATCCGAATCTTTTTATTACCCAAAAATGAAGAGATGTATAACATTTGGACTCGAGGAAATAGCTTTTTCAAAAGTTATTCAAATGTGATGATAAAAAAGTCACCGCGTTTTTATTGATTAATGACTGAAATTGTCTTTTGCCATCCATTATTATACCATATTTGAAAAAAAGTACTAGTCTTGATCTTGAATGAAATATGCAAAGGTTAAGATAAAAATCCAATTAATTTGATTTAATGATTTAAAATAAAGAAAAAATAGTGAATTATTTCATTTATCGTTACAAGTGATTTTCATAGATATAAAATAAAATTGAGAATTGAAATGGGGAATGTATAAAAAAAACCAGCCCGACTAAAAAGCAGAAAACCCCAAGACAATCAATTGGTATTCAACACAGCGAGCAAATCCCGCACCCGGCGACGGGTTTCAGCTGGCCCCTAATCAAACATGTGTATTAGTTCAGTTCAAATGGATGGCATTCTAAACTCCAAAACATAAAAATGAACTAGAAGTAAAAACACATACAAGACTAGCAAATGCCAGATGCTCCTGACTTGGAACAGGCACAAATATGCGGGGGGGTTGAATAGGTTTTTGATATCTCAACCATCCCCTTTCTACCTCTTGCCAATGCAAAATAAATAAACACACATCAATATCTTGATGATATTTTTTCATTAAATAATCCATACTTCTCTAAATATACTACCGAAATTTACCCAAAGGAAATTACTTTAACTTTATCTGACATAAACAGCAGTGGTTGTCCTTTTCTAAATTTAGACATTTCAATTTCTAAAGGGAAACGCCAAACTAAAATTTACGACAAAAGAGACGATTTTTCATTCCCTATTGTTAATTTTCCTTTTTTAGACGGCGATGTTCCTTTGGCTCCATCAAACGGTGTTTATATATCCCAACTCGTTCGTTATGCCCGTGTGTGTAGTGATGTCATAGATTTTAACGAACGTAATCAATGTATCACTGGTGAATTATTAAGCCAGGGATATCGTTACCATGAATTACTTAAAACATTTACTAAATTCTTTCATAGATACAAAGATTTGATAAGTAAATTCGGCTGAACCTGTAGAAAACTTATTAAAAACGGTATTTCACATCCTAAATTTTACGGTTATATTGTACTTGTATTCATTTATTAAACTAATAAAAAAACTAAGCTAAGACAGTTTGTTATATAGCAGGATATAATTGCAAGACACATGTCACTTAGACAGATAGTATATATTTTTAATTTATGCAAGATATGGTGCCTGTTCTTTAACTTTGTTATTGTGACAACAAATGAGTCCAGGAGTTACAGCAGTTTTCCAGCCTACTGAGTCTTTCATTTTTATGAAATATATATTTTTCTATAAATACGTTTTTCTTTTAAATATTCTGTTAGCGCTATTATATTGGTTTGTTTCAATGATAATTTACTTCTATTGGATATTGAATATATATCAGAATTATAATTTTTCTTACATAATTTTTAAGCAGTTTTTATCAAAATACCAACTAACACCATACAACATTTAAAGTTAGTTCTATTTTTAAATATCTAGGAGTAAACGTCTGTGATACAAAATATGTTAAGTGCTGTTATCCTAAAATAATTTTGTGTTTGGAAGTTATAATTGATGTTATTCTGAAACGTCATAATTGAAGTAATAATTGCGTTGCATTGTTGTTTTGAAGTAGAACAAGTATTTTCGGTGGACATTTCGTGGTTAAAACAGTGTGATCTATTGTTATTTCTTATCCCACAATATAAGAAAAGACAGATTGAGCCATGTGTCGTTCTGGAAACATTCCGGAAATTATTCATCGTAGAGTAAAACATTCGATTATTGCTAAGATGGTTTCAATTTCAATATTAAGTCACGCTACTATATTAGTATTCGGCAGTGGTGATTTCAGTTCGAAACAATTAAATATATATGTATGGATTTACAAGATAGATTTCACATATAGATAGTTATATTATGCTATATTGACAAGTTGTTAACATGGTAAAGTAAAAATTAAAAGAAAAGAAATTTTTTATTAATCAAGCATGCATTACTTTATACATCACGATCAAGAAAAATTATGTACGTCTTAACTGCCAAGCAGGTATATTTTGTCGCTTGATCTATGTACAATGTAACTATATTTCTTTTATGATTCGGCTGCGATAATAAACCCTAAAAATATAAAACCAGAGACTGAGTCAGTCATCGACAATAGCAACGAAAACAGACGACAGTTAGGTAATGCATTTAGCCCATTTGCAATCAAAATGTTATCTCGAAAACAGTGATTTGTTAACTTATATTTTATACATGTTTGATATTAAACTCTGATGTTGCCATTGATATTGCATTCGATTGCAAGTATAAAACACAAAGAGAAAGATGATACAAAGGAGGAACGAGAATCGTAAGTCCATTAAAAAGACATCATGACAACAACAAAAAAACCTCGAAAAGACAATCAATTACGAAAATACATCGAAAACAAATAATTGGGCGATAGGAATCGCACCAAAATCAAGTGATGAAATCATATTTTTGCACTTAATACGGTAAGTATCAACTTGTTTAAATTTACCTTATTTATGAAAGGAAAATGAGGGGTAGATAATACCAACAGGGATATTCATACTCATAAGTTGAAGACAAACTGACCACTTTTTTATAAAAAAAGAAAAACTACCAAGCGATAAAGTACAATAAGAACATAGATAACAAGGAAAGTAGGTTGATATTTTGTAAGAAACTGACAGTTGTGTATTTATATGTGTTATAACCATATTATAGGCCAAAACGTCCGGAAAAGATCTTCATATATATTTATATAAGGTCAAGCTATCAGAGTAAAGCGGATTTGCACCTCTAAGGTGGCTGTCAATAAACGGTTATATGAACTTTGCGGATTTTTGACCAAACGAGGTCATATGAAATGGGACATAGATAAGGGGTTTGCGCGAGCTAACAATACCAGCTACAATGGCTTATTACAGTACAATCAGAAAAGGCGGAGAGAAATAGTTCCATTTGATTTAACATGCAATCTAGCCTTTTAATAACTTTTCTCATTTGATCCGTGCCAGTTGGCAGATTATTGCCAAACATCCAAAGTTATCAAAGATCTTTCCCAGACCTCCTGTCTTGGTCTTTCGGAGACCAGCAAGTCTAAAAGACTTATTTGTGAGAGCTGATGATTCCTCTAATAAAAGCTCGTCAATTGAAGGATGGTGCAAGTCGTATGATAACAGACTATGTCTGACTTGCCAACAAATACTGAACACTCAAACATTTACTTGCCACTCCACTGGGTCCGTATAACTAAATTTTGCAATGTAACTAGCAAAACCCAGCATGTTGTATTCCTACTTCAATGTCGATGTAGCATGCAATATGTTGACGAGACAGAACAGCCATTCAACAATCGTATGAATGGTCATCGAAGTGACTCCACCTGCAAGCCCGACCTCCCCGTTTGTCGTCATTTGATATCATCTGGCCACGCCCAAGCTGATCTCAAAAACCTTACCATCACTATTATAGACCACAACGAGGTTTGATCAAGGACCGACAGACTTTCTCTGGAAAGTTTTTGGAAAAGGAAGTTAAGGACAGTTTCCCCAGAGGGCATTAATAAAAAAACATAGAATGAGTCCCTACCTTCACTTGTTTCCAGTAACTAAGGCTTCAGTACAGGACTCTTACAGTTTTAAGGATTTTTTTCCTCCCCCATACATCAATATTGAACAAAATACCAGCGTATTGATTCGTGATAATTTGGATAACGATTAATATTACTATTACAGTGTGACTACCACATGTCAAAATAAGAACCCTTTGAGATCTTACTGATGAAGGATATTAGTTATCCAAAATATTTAACATTTGTTCATGATTTTTTTTTGGTGATGTTGTACCCTTTTAGACTTGCTTACTATATATTATATTGTGTAGTGTACTGTGTTTTAATTATATGATCCATCGCCCCGTAAGATTTATATATATATATATAAGTACGTCTGAACCAGTGACAACTCTACGACAGATTTTATCCATCAGTGATGGTGATACAAGGCTGAAAACACATTCTGTATATATAATTCGTCTAATTAACACCCCAACAATGTTAGATCTTTAAATTTATATATATATATAATGTGAATTCATTCAATATTAACCGAGTCAAATATTTTCAGACGAAGAGAATGATAGCATCTGGTTGTTTAACGCCCTCGATACTATAGGAGCAAACAGCAGTTTTAGAAAGATTTGTCAAGAAGCAGCGATTACAAATGAGATTATTGGTACTTTTACAACCGACACTAGTTTTTCCGTATACAACGTTGGAAGTAGATCTGAAGGCACATTTAACCGAGGTGAAACACAGTATTACTTAAATTAGAATACAACGCATTTATTGTTGAAAAAGCCCCTAAAAGCACTTTACAAAACAAAAAGCAAAGGATAACAACTGTTATTGCTGTTTTATTTTATCTTATAGTGTCAGAGTATTAAAGCAGTAATAATTTTAATATACAAATTGAAAATTACAAGTTAAAAAAATCGAACCCTAACACCTTTTATTTACCGTTCTGTGTACTACTAAATTAAAGGTCCTGTATGTTTTATGAAGGTTTTCATACACTTTGCCTATCCACGCAATGTGCATCATCAGCTGAGTAGTCTACACCCCTGTTTCGAATGAAACAATCATTTTCACGGCCATTTCTGTCAAGTGTTTATTCAACAATAATGAGAATATATAGTCGATCTTTCAATTGAGCAAGGGAAAATAGTCTTATATTAACATCGTATTTTTATTTGACAGATGTGGAATCTGTCCAAGATATCATTCAATGTGTCGAAATATATCATGTCATCGAGGACATATTAGAAGCTGACGAAGACCAAATATACTTACTAATCGTCAGAGAATCAGAAACACCGGCTGGGTATGTCAAACTGCAACTGGTAGTGAACAGTGTACCATGCACGGAAAAAAATTGGCCTGGGCTCTCTGATGAGCGTCGTTTCAAATCTGATAGCTTTGGGCGAATAATTCTGTTGGATTTAATGAACGAAGCAGTGGAAAGTTTTCCTTTTATTTCCAGACCTAAGAACAAACCAGCTGCAAAAGTTATTGAAAATTATTGCAAAGTTAAAACGGATACAGTTGTATGTTATCGATGTAAAAAATGGCCTACAGTGGCAAACGAATGGCTTTCCAGACATAGATCCAATGGATGGCCAACAAAAAAAACTATTGATGAGCTGAAATCGCTTGGGTTTTTCGTTGTAAGAAAAGGTCATCCCTCATTACCGGAAGAAGATGTAGAATGGAGGAGAATTTCTCTTTCTTTGCAAGAACGAAAATTGATTTTTGATCTGACAGATGTCCAATACAAATGTTATTATGCTCTAAAAATGATAAATCGAGACTTTTTGAAGTTAGACTGTATAACTACATACCATTGGAAGACGTGTTTATTTTACATGATTGAAGAGAATGATCCGATTATTTGGGAAAAGAAACATCTATTGCATAGTGTTAAGTTGTGCATAAACAAAATGTTAGAGTGGGTAAAAGATGGTTGTTGTCCTAATTACTTTATTCCCAGTGAAAACATATTTGAAGGGAGAATGACTCCCAAATTGAGGGTAATTTCGGAAAAAAAACTAGAGAAACTTTTAACATGTTTAAATTTCGGATTCGCTTCTATGTTTCCTGGAAGATCAAACAATGTACAAAGTTCACTAACAAAGCACTATTGGAATTCATACTTCACATGCATACTGAATGAAGAAACTACAAGACTTGTAATGCTTGGTGTTAGTTTTATTCTCTTTGAATATAAAGCCAATAAAAAAGACCAAAATGTCGTTAACTCTCTTTGGCATACGCTAGATCGTATTCAAAATGTAGACCCTCTTTGTGATCACACACTACAAGAAACACGACGTGCACTTTCGTTATTACAACCCTTTTTCTATACGTGCTTGGCTAGTAACATTTCTGCAATGTGTATACAACTACCGAATCCTCAGGTTCGAGATTTCCTTTTATTTGGATGTTACACATTATTCATGAAAGGGGATTTATCTGGAAGACTGAAGTTTATATCCGTCCTGTTCGCTTTTGGTTGTTATACAGAATGTGTATGGTACTTAGATCAACTAGACGAGGAATACATAAAGAACAATCCGTCTGTTTGTTTTTGCCATGGAATATTGAATGTAGGGATGGATCCATTGGGTAATGATATTGCTGACATTTTACATTTAAAGATGTCTACTTGTGTTTTATTTTTGCCAACAGAACTTCAAATTATTCCCGACGCCTTGAAGTTTGAAATATTCAGATACGTAGGTATTCCATCATATGAAAGCGACAGAGACGAATTCCGTTGGCGTTGGCATCATTGGGCTGTAGTTGACAGCAATATTTACTATTTCGTCCTTAAATTCTTAATATACAGGAAAGTAAAAGAGGTCAAATTGTCATTAGACGTTCTGGATTGTATAAAAAACTTAATCTCCGGACCAAATGTCATACATCGTGATGTAGCATGTAACCTGATGGCGTGGTTTTATTGTTCAGTTGGGTTAATTCATAAAGGGCTAGATATGTTACGAATATCATGGAAAATAAAACATCATTCGGATTCACTTTTTTTATACTTCAACAAAGAGATGATACAGAAACATTACCAATTCAATTCAGCAAAATTGCATGCGTTGGTTATTTTGTACAACATATGGTTTACAAGGAAGCCACTTCTTTTCCAATTCTGCTTCCAGTGTTTAGTTCCAAGTAAAGATGCCCTACAAAAATGTAGCAGATGCAAAACAGCCACATATTGTTCAAAACAATGTCAACGGTTAAACTGGACGATTCATAAAGCCGTTTGTAAAATTGTCAGAAGGTATCATAATGTCTGAGTTTCGAATTTGCGTTTTGTACCTTCTTTTCTTGTTTGAACTCAATACGAGAAAACAAATATCAAACATATATCTGTAGTTGTCTTTTTAAATAAAGTGAAGGAATACACTTCACTTTATACCGAAGATATTGAAGATAGTTTTAAATCAGTGTGAATTTAACTTGATTAAACTTTACTGTGCATTTATATTGCATCTTTTATCTTTACGACACAAAACAGAAAAGATAATTTCAAAGTGTCGCTGTGTTGAAACTTCGTGATTTTGTTTCTGCAAAGGAAATATCAAAAGCAAGTAGCAACTTTTTAATCTTTTTGTTTAATCTTTTCCCCTGCACTTAGCCGGGAACACATCATTTGATCGCAAAAGAGATAAAATATATATCTTGCAATTATGGAAAGTTTTATTCTTTTATTTGCACTTTTTTATATATCTGGCGAAATGTATACAAGTCACTGCTCTGATTTTATGAACTGCAATTGCTCGTAAGATATTTGTTTACATCTTCCGTTTTTAATAAGATGACTGTGTTTAATATTACCACCAATAACTCATATTTTTATTGTATTCAGCGCATGTATATTTTGCACCGAAGCTCCCATGCTAAAGCGGAAGAATTTTTTTGTGAAATTGCTTTCTTCTTTCAAATTAGTTTCGACTTTTTAAAAAAAGAATTATATTACAGCAAAGGGATAGATGTCGAGTATTCTTATAAAATATTCATAATGGAAATTCAACAATAAAAACCCAATAGTGTAAGTTTTGGACATGTTAGGTATTTTGTGAAGATTCGTGTTTAAGATAATAACATTGTAGTATCTATTAATTTGTTCATAATTTTTGACTTGGCATGACGAAAAATGTGGACCCATGTGTTTACCTTGAAAACTATTTGTTGTGGACTTTCCGTTTTTAATTTTCCTAGGAGTTCGGTATTTTTGTTATTTTACTTTTTGTCCTCTAGATCATGTTTGGCTATTCATGCAAAAAAAAAAAAAATGCGAACAGTACAGAATAAGCACTTAAATATATTTGACAATTTACAGCAACAACAATACTTCACAATACAGTCACATCACAGGAGGCCAGTATCGAATTTATGAACACGTTTGATTTTTTCAGTTTTTATATACTTCCCCTTTTTGAAGTTACCTTATAATTCAATATTTTGTTATACTTTTTATTATAGATGTGTTATTTCTTTTTTAAATAATAAAATGATACAGTGGCTATTAGATACATGTCTCTAGCTTCCATATTGTGTAAGTACAGATTTTAAACACCAAGATGAGTTTTGCAACTTCAATTGTTTTGTTGCAGCATTTTTATACATGTATTAATAATCCTTTTTTTTTATTTATCATTATCATTGTTATAAAGTTTCAATTATAATGTTTAGTCCGATTTTCATGGACATGAATTTTTAACTTTGTTTGTTTTGGTGTCTTTTCCTTCAATTGTTGTGGTTCCTGCTCCTAATTGCACTCCTTGTTGGTATTAAGCTCAATATGGCATTTTAATCTATGATACCAACAAAAAATAGCATTTATGGACTTAAGCCACAAAAAAATGTACTCTTTTTCTGAATTATAAGCATATGTTACTCGAACATGCACGATATATTTGCCTTCGGACGTTAACCAACCAACAATCAATCAATCAATCATTAATAACAAAAACCACGAACCTATTCATTTCGTTTACTAGTATATTGATATACATGTAGTATAAATTCTTAACGACAATCGAATTATTAATACTCGTTTAATGGAATGTAATTTTAAAAAATGTGCTATAACGAAATTTGTACTTACTAGATGAGCAACGAGAGATTATAACATTTTGTAATGAATTGTGTATCATGCCGGATCACATGTCATCACCGTCGGATTTACTGCGGTCGTTTTACTGATATGTGCTATTTTATATTGGTGTTGTTTGTCTTTTCTTTGTTTTTCATTTTTGTTGCCATAGATTTTCCTCGACATAGGAGTTTGTATATCCCTGTTTATCTTCCACATCTCATTTATAAAATGTCAAAAAGAACAAAAATATTATTTCGTGTACATTGTACAAAAATGAGTATTGGTAATACAAATGGTTTATTAACATGTCAGTGTTTATTGACATGAAACTAAAAAGACGTGTATTATACATATTCTCACTAACTATGCATTTGTCCGGTATCTTTTTCCCCGTAACATTTAAAGATATGATAAAGATCTATTGCATTTAGGGTTTATACCGTTAATTACTACACACATGTTATTTAATTTCTTCATAAAAACATTACTATGAAAACAATGCACGTTCATTTTATTCATTCTAGAAGTTAAGAGCATAACCATACAATTTTGTTTTTAAACAAATCCAAATATTACTGCAAGGCTTGCTTAATTCTAACATTTAAAGATATGATATAAAATAATTGCATTTAGGGTTTATACCGTTAATTACTACAAACTTGTTGTTTAATTTTTTCATAAAAACATCACAATGAAAACAATGCACGTTCATTTTTATTCATTCTAGAAGTCAAGAACATAACCATAAAATTTTGTTTTTAAACAAATCCAAATTTTACTGCAAGGCTTGTTTGATTTAAATTTTGAACTGTCGAAAAGTGATTATCCAGTCCTGTCTTTAATGTCAAGCTCCCAATGTCATCCAACAAAGCGTATTACTAGTCGTAAACATATTGACGTGAATAACTCTGCGGGAGAACGTTGATTTAAAGAAATAAATTATAATAATAGCATACCAAAGTATTCAGATTAAACGAAATAATGAAGTTTACATAAAAGTGACTAATGGTGATTATTTTAAATGATGAATCATTTGCCATAAATATATAATATCAAGTTAAACATCTAAATTATTTCAATACATTTTTGACAGGTCTAGGTAATCAGTATAATTATAATAACACCTGCACTTATGTCAAATTATCTTTATCTTTATTGAATTAAAAACCTCAATATATTTCATATTCTTTTTGTCCAAACCTATACCGCGACATTTCTCATTATTTCGTTTATAGGATTTAGATTATTTATTGATGGAATTTCAGATAAGAAATTATTTTTTTCGTTTTAACATTTAAAGACGTCCCTTACAAGCAGCGCATTTTGTAAATATAGGATCGACTCTTTACTTGAACAAAATAAAGATACATTTGTTTACATATCATGTGTTTGACTACTAGAAATTCAACTTCATACTTCACTGATCCAAATGACTAGTGTGAAGGTAAATAATGTGTTGTTGAGAAAAAAGGGGAGTGTTGACACGCGATTAACTAGGCCACATACTGTTGTGGCTGTTCCAAGTCAAAATCGTCTTTTGTTATATCTTTATTGTTTTCTTCATTTCGGGATTCGATTTAATTACGCGGCATATTCTTATATTTATATCAATTTTGTTTAAACGGGGAAAAAATCAACCAAATACTACATACACGTCAAAACAATATAGTGGGGTTATTACACATTTCATATACGACATCTATTGTTACAAAATATAAAAAAAAATAAACAAAAGTGGTCTTATAGCATAAAAGAAAAACAAATCAAACAGAAACATTAAAAAACTGAAGTTTAATTAGTGATCGTTGCAAATAGAATGCAGGCTATTGTTAAATCGCGATTCATGACCCCTCTTCAAATATCTTAATAAATTGTTTTTAAAAAGGAATGGTATAAAGTAACATATATAATTTTGTTTCTCCTTTGTTGCCATGGAAACCATCCAAACAACATTTGGCCTTAATACATGTAAGTGCAAAAAGTAACATTTAAAATACTGAAAAGTTATAGTTCTATGGAAGTAACGCTAATCAATAAAAAAAAGGTTTTTTTCAAATGCTGTAAAATAAAGCATTTAACTATTCAAACATGCTAAAAAATTTAATTTACGTTGTAGTTTGTGTCCATAACAACCATTTAATTACTATTATACAAAATGAAAAAAGTCGTTAAGTGTCATTTCGAATTATCTCCCATACTTAACTATAAGCTACATGTCACTGACAAATTTTGAAATACAGCATTTAAGTTTTTTTTTATCAAAATAGAAAGAACCTTGTGTGTTGGTTTTGTTTTTTTGAAGGGGCACTACATTGTAGCTGTTAAATTCTCATATTCGATTTATAACATACTAAAACGTATATCCAAATAAGAAAAGTCTAAAATAAACAATTTACGATGCATAAACTCGAACTTATGTATCAGCATTTCGTGTGAATTTTAGTCTAGCCGCCATCTAATTACCCATCGAGTTGACCTTCTGAAGAATGCCGACAGTTATATAACCCAATATAAACATAAACATAGATATAGGGATAAATTCAGTAAAAAATCTTCCATTGATTTTAATGCTAATCTATGTTTAGAATTAAACTTATACCTGATTCCGCATTCATTTTTTTTTTAACTCTGGTTTTGATCGATCTATCAAAAAATATTTTTACAAACATTATCTACCAATCAGAAGAGCACAGGACTTCAGTTACTGAATTTACCCCTATAATGGACTTTTTAACTTCATTTCCTATTTTTTTTGTATTAATCATGTAATTTATCCAATTTTCAAGTTCCAGTTTCAATACAACATTTATTAATGCTGAATTTGTAAAGATAGAGGAAAATTTATACTACTGCTTATACTGCGGCCAATGTGTATTTTGTATATAAAGTTGCACATTGACTGTTTTTAAAAGAATGGTGTAAAATACTATGCTTAATGAATATGAATTGTTTTCTGTGTTTACTGTGACCAGTATCGCAAGTACATCTAGGAACCAAAGTCTTGATGTCCTCTTAGGTAAATTTGGCCTTATATGGAAGTTTTTGATTAAATACCCTGAAAATACAACAACAAGACTTTTCAAAGGCTTTTTAAGCAGTTTCATACCAAAAAAAAAAAAAAAAAAAAAAAAAAACAAACACCAATTATGTTACATTTTACTAAATCTGTGTTTTAATTACTTGTAAAGTTCACAAAATGTCATTGACAATCACTCTGCAGAATTTCCTGTTAACCAAACATCAGGATGGTTTTTTCGCCAAAACTAGACAGCCAAAACTGAAGAAGAAAAATGTGCCAAATATGAAAAAAAATAAGACTGGTTATGACCAAACTTTGCATTTGGAAGATTAAAGTAACAATTTAGAATATTTATCTTTTGGAACAATAAAAACATGAAAAACATAGGGTCGTGCGGCATTTTTGGGCATTCACATGGACATGTTTAGAAACACTGTAGATTCGCACTTAATTCATTTACTGATCCCAATTTCTTTTCAATCCTGTAGTAGAAAAATTTAGTACATTCAGCATTCATGTTTTTTTTTTTTAAACTCTAGTTTTGATCCATCTATCAAAAAATCTTTATTACAACCATTATCTACCAATCAGAAGTGCACAGGACTTCAGTTTTATACAGAAAGCTTTCCCCCAAATGGGCGGTCCATGATGACGTATATTTATTTACTGAATTTACCCCTGTAAATATATAGCTAACTCGTATAATTGGATTGATCTAGGTCTGTTTGATTTTATATTTTAGGTTAGAACAATATGTTAATAATCGTTTTTACCGGTATAAGATCGAGTTTTTGTAGATCGAATCAGTCAATCAAATAGTTTACCCTTGTTTCACTTTAAATTTTGACATTATTTTTCTTTTACTAGCTGAACACGCCTAGTTCATGCGTAACCCATCTTTAGCTAAGAGGTTCAATTGAAGTTCACATGAATACGGATTTAATGAGGTCAAATTATTCACTTGCAAGTGAATAATTCATTAGCGATGTTTCTTTGCTTATGTTGACAAAACTGAACCAAACTGCCTGCTAAAAGCGAATTTTTATTTCACTATTTTACTCTCATTAATGATTGAACAAAAAAAAATCATATTTATTTGTTTTCTATATCTCGTAGCTAGTGCCCCTTTAAAGAAATACTTTTGTTACATATTGTCCATTTTGACAACAACAAATAAACAACAGCTTGATATGATGATGAACGGTCACACTTCGTAATCTTAAGACGCCATTTTCCATTTAATTTCGCATTTCTAACTCAATAAAGGAACAGTAGTATACCGCTGTTCGAAAACTCATAAATCGATAGAGATAAAAACAAATCCGGGTTACAAACTAAAACTGATGGAAACGCATCAAATATAAGAGGAGAACAACAACACAACAAAAACACAACATTAAAATGTAACACACACAGAAACGAACTATAATATAACAATGGCCATTTTCCTGACTTGGTACAGGACATTTTAAGAAAAAAATGGTGGGTTGAACCTGGTTTTGTGGCATGCCAAACCTCCCGCTTTTATGGCAACGTCAAACACAACACCAAAACGACAACATCACATAACAGGACCACAATACAAATAAATGGGAGAACATATAGGACAAAGAAACACACGAATAATAGCTAACAAAAGGTACTAGGCTTAAAATTCAATACGCCAGACGCGCGTCTCGTCCATACAAGACCAACCAATGACGCTCAGATGAAAAAAGTTTGAAAGCCAAAACAAGTACAAAGCTGAAGAGCACCGAGGACCAAAACTTCCAAAAAGTTGCGCCCAACACGGCCAAGGTTTTCTGCCTGGGACAAGAACATCCTTATCATTTAGAATAATTTATAATTTTGCAAGCAGTAAATATTACAAAATGACTATATAAAAATTGTTAATTATAAATGAAAATATATGATTTATGAAATTATATTGCCACAGATTAAACAATTAGTACTCTTGATATGGTGAACCCTTTTTTTGTTTGGAATTTCATTACATAAATTAAAAAAAAATGAGCAGAAATAAAAAGATTTAAAAAAAATACCTTACCACTTGGGTAGAAATTCCATACCCCAAACGAGTCAGAATTTTGTAGAATTTGTCAGAAAATATAAAAAAGGCGGTATTTAATTGTGCTTCCTTATGACCGTTTTGATCATTTAGGCATATGATTACTTCAATGTTTGATAGCAGTAAATGTCCCTCTCCCTTTTGTTTAAATATTAGATTTCTCAGAAATATAGAATACAAAAATATATGTAAAGGGCTTCGTATAACCTTTTGTCTTGCCTGAGACTGATGCTGTCAGTATATAAGGTTTATGTTGATTTCCTAAAACATAACAAATAAATATAACATGTTTATCAGTAAAACAAAGCATAACGAATATGAAAAGAAAATTGCTCAGGAGACTATGACTTTCAAACAGCTTATGTCGATGCTTTATAAAATTTTATGTATGTATTCCTATGGGCTCCAATCGTGCCTCTTTAATTACAGACTTGTTCCTATAGTGTTATGAATCACAGTGTATGGCCAAACTCAATAAAGAACCGTCTTAGTTCTATTTAATCGATAAATTCAACAAAACGTACCGTTATATTAATGATAATGTATTTACTGCTGAAATGTTTCCAAAGGAACTTACTTTTAATAAATCAAATATTAACAGCAACAACTTTCCTTTCCTAGGCTTTGATATTTTGGTATTACACCAAAAACTCTACACAAAAAGGAGTAGATCCGGTAAGGACCAATTTTGGCCTCAAACTTCAGGTTCATCTGATGAAAGATTTTGGAAGTTTTTTAAACACTTAAGTGCCTACTTCAGTCGATTCAATTAGTTTATGTGTAAGATTTAACTGATTTAGTCATTACAGACTCAAATTCAAGCTTAAATATGAAAAATCTATCAAATATGCCATAATATGTCACTTTTCAAATGGTTTTTGTCAAAAATGAAAGTGGCCGCATCCGTTTTCAGTCTCAACCTTATTATATGTTATGTATTATCATCAAATACAACTTACATTTAAATATCAAGAATGAACACACATGCGGCCACTTCCATTTAAAACGGAAACCGTCTAAAATTAACTCAAATGCTAAAATTGTGAAGATTTCAGTAATTTAGCATGACTTAATGATGCTAGTTTCCGATACATGTGCATTGTATTGTCAAAAACAGCCCATATTTATGTAATAGACGTATTCTACTTTCCAATAAATAGGTAAAGTTTACATTTTAACAATTTTATAAAACTGCTATATTTTGGGGCCAAAAAGGGGTCTTACTGGGCCTACTCCTTTGCGACAAAAGGGATGAATTTTCTTTCCCTATTTTTAATTTTCCTTTTTTGGACGGTGTCGTTCCTTTGTCACCGTCATACGGTAATTATATATCCCAGCTCGTTCGCTATGTCCGTGTCTGTATTGATGATTTGGATTTATATGAGCGTTATCTATGTAATACTAGTAAATTATTAAGTCAGGGATTTCGTTACCACAAATTGCTTAAAACCTTTATTGAATTTTTCCATATATACACAGATTTGGTTTGCAAGTCATATCGTTTTTAGTAAAGTGCTTTGTTATAAATTAGTCCGTTAGTTTTCTCACTTGAATATTTTTATATTTTTTTATGTCGGGACCTTTTATAGCCGACTATAGTCGGTAAGTGTTTTTCACGTTGTTGAAGGCCGCACGGTTGCCTATACTTGCTTACATCCAATTCATTTGAATTTTGATCTATAGCTGTCTCATTGGCAATCATGCACATCTCCTTATTTGTATACAGTAAAAAAAATTATGGAACTGGATGATTTATTTTTGTTGAAACTATAACTATAGACTATATGATCTTCTAAAAATGCTTACTTCAAACAATATTAGTTCATTTTTCAATAAAACATATTTGATATGGAAAAATATGACAATGTTTCTTCGGGGTAAAAATCTGATCTAACACCCTCTCAGATACGTGTTATTTATCTTACTATACAAAATATGCTATTATTAGTGTGTGATAAATAATAAACTATGGCGTCATGTACATAAAAACCGTCAGTTTAACACAGAACACAGTTGATCAAGGGAAGACATGAATGATAACGGGATATAAGCCATTGGATAGATTTGAATACCTCCCTTGTATTAACCAATCAAAATATGGCATTTTAACGTAACGCAGAATAACAAAAATTTACCTCTAAGGACTAAATTAGTAATCATTAGATTAATTATAAATTAAGAAATTAATCATGCAAACTATAGAATTGTCGAATATTTTCACATGACATGGGCCGAAACATTCGATTTTTACCTCGAGCTTAAGCAGGGGGAGTTTTAAAATAATTCTCCTGACCTGGTACATGTAAGAGCTGAAAATACATAAAATTGCATAACATATGATGAAAATAGTGTACAAAAAATGCAAATTATTATTTGCGCGGCCAAGCTTTGGAAAAAAATCATACGTTGCAACACACGAAAATGAGTAATCTTTACACAACAAATCCTCATGAACCCTTTCTGGAATATAAATATGCCAAGATCATTCATGGAATATCGTGAAATGTTTTATCTTATTTTTATTTTACACATTTCATCAAGCTGTTTATCATCACTCAGGTTACTGTTAATTCAGAACAATTACTTCGATTAATGCAACTTGGTGAGTATCGCAATTATAAGAAGTCACATTCTGATATTTGATACATACTAGTATTATCAATATCCAGATTTTCTGAAATCGCATTTATCGCGCATTTTTGTTCATTCTCCAAAAATCGCTATAATAAATGCACGCAATAATTTCAGAATTGACCGTTAATATTTTTATTCTATATTAAAATAGGAATAATGGGTCCTTTTCCAATTTCAATTTTAACAAAAAGCAAGCGACACAGCGTATGCAAAAAGATATCGAACCATGTGGATTTTATTTGGAGGTAAATAGAAAACAGACATTGATATGTACATATCTATGTCTGCGATAAGAGTAGACATATCAAGAATTCTATCACACTGTTGTTTACAACGTGAACGAAGCTTGTCATATTAGAAAAGTTAATATAACATGCCAACATCTTTTATTTATATATTTGATTCATGCTGAAAAGGAGGGTATAAATAATTTCTCTCCCGAAGATAATTGTTTTATCAGAATTGAAATACCACAACAAAACATTAATTACTTGAGGAGTATTGACCAGGGCGGTAAAAACTGGTAAACATCATGGGCAGCATAACTAACCAATATTACGTACGAAGCTGGTTGATGATTCTTATACACTTTATATCAGGAGAACTTGCACACATACGTTCCATTTCCTTTAATATTGTTAATAAGAGTTATTTCTTTTTACATTAGTTCAAAAGTTTCTATTATTCATGTTCATTAAAGTGTGTCAACTTTTGACTTTTTCAACAATATACAACTTGCTTAAATAATACTGCCCATAAAATGAAAAGTAGGGATTGACTTTAAAGACAAAGTCATTTCGATTGTTGTGAGTTTGTAATTATTATGATTATTTATCTTTGCTTAATTTGTTTTGGCGTGACCTTATATGATTAAGAGTTCCAAGTGGCGAAGTTGGAATCATCCCTTCGTAAATTTTACGGACGCCATCACGAGTTGGTCGTTATTGAAAATTATTTTAACAGACGATAACAAATATGTTCGAAATGTCGTAACTACAATCCAGTCCAGGCATGGGGTGATCGTAATCAGTAATCGTAATCAGTTGTAATCGATAACATTTTGCAATGTTATCACATGTAATCAGTAATCATGCATTTTCTTATTATAAGTAATCGTAATGTTATCGATTACAATGCAAAAAAAAAAAAACAGGTGTAATCATGATTACTTTTTGATTACTTTTAGGTAACATTCAAATGGTAACTTGATGATTACACATTTCATATGTAAAAATTGTTTTTTTATATGGAAACAAAATAAAAAAAATCTTCAAACTAATGTTCACTATGATTGATCATGGTTCAATATGATTGATCTCAATATGATTGATCCTATTAAATATTGAATAATTTCAGTTTCAGTATACCCATGCTTACTGGTAAATTCTCAGACTGTTAAGGTTAAGTGCAAAATATGCTCTTTATATTGACTTTGATATTTGACTTTAAGTGATAATTGAATTTAGAACCGACTATTTTTCACAATTTTTATAACAAAAATTCGATAACTATTTATCATGTGTTTTCTTAATATGTATGTATAAAATATAAATTTTACAATCTTGTTTGTAATAAAAAAATTAATTGTTTACAAATTTATTGACTATTCCAATCAAAACAATTCATTTTAATTGCCCAAGCTCAACTATTGTTTGTTATAAAATTTGAAGTTGTGATTAACACCTGTTAAACACATTTAAGTGTCAATCATATCCACATAAACATAAAGGCTACTTGATCATTAAATAATTACTATTTGTTAATTTTTTTTTTCTTAGTTGAAAACATGTTTTAAATTTGGATTAAAGTATTAAAAAAAGCAATGTTATTCTTTAACAGAGTAAGAACACAGACATTTACATTGAAAATAAATCTGTCGAATAAAATAATACAAATTATGTCATCAAACAATACAAATATAACATTGCTCCTTTTCTAAATTTCTTATAAATAACATGTTTATATTTGAAATATTATACCCAAATTTTTTGCTCAGACTAGTTTTTTTTATGTCAGCATCAAATGTTTAATCAGTTTTGATTCAATACAACAGTATACAATGCAATCATAAGTAATCTAAAGTAATCAAGATTACTTTAAAGAAAATTAATCTAATGTAATCAATTACTTAATAATTATTTTCGACTAATACGTTTGAATGTCCCTTTCGCCTCTCTTTTATAAGATGTTTACATAATTGGGTTGTGACCTATTTAAAGTTGTTTACAAGATAATGTTATTATGCAGTTTGGATTGCACCTTTTGTTTATGGCCTTAATGTGTACATGTATTCGATGTGAATAACAGCAATACAGGCGTTGATTATGTGCTTTGATCATTCCTTTGTCCTCATACGGTTTTGGGCCAACTACTGATAAATTACGCTCTGCAAGCAACAGAAAACTAGAACAACTCAACGAGGCATCCATAGATTGGTTGTTGAATGGCAAAACATACCTCCCGCTTCAAACACTTATACTTTATTCAATATGATTTGTTTCTTCTAAAATTAGGGTTCCAACAGCTTCAGAAAGAAATGATCGTTTTTAATTTGGCCGTTCGATTGAGTTTTATAATCTTTCATATCTCTGCTATCTTTATACATATTGTTTAGAATGGTCTACAAAGGCATACTAACGATATACATGTCGTATGCATGGCCTGGAGTCCCATATATGAATATGAATATTAAAAAAATTAGCAGGTTAAAATGTTCAAGTGGTGTCCCTCTTTTGCACGTGCTACTTTTTTGTCGTATCTTTTTAATTTTCTCATTCCGGTTTCAGCATAAAGCAATCTTTGTTTTATTTTATCAATGAATACAATTCTTATATCAAGAAAACAAAACGATACTTTTAGCTTGACACAAGCTGCTTTATTTTCATATGAACGTATCAACCTACTATCTTTGATAGTTCATTACATCTTAGGTCGTAATAAAAATACAAGATATATCCGTGGAAGAAATCCATGAACTCTAACATAAATACAAAGAAAAACCGGTATCATTCTTACATTTTTCTTCAAAAAGACTATCTGGTTGTTAAAATATTGGGATGTATGCAGATATACCTACTGGACATGTAATATCTACTGGAAATGTAAATTCTGCCATTATTTTTTTGTTTGATTTTTTTTTCCTCATTTTTCATATTTTGAGCCTTTCAAGTCTGACTCAGAGGTAAGTGTTGTTCTCATGTTGAAGTCCGTATGGCGAAGACAGTATAGTTTTTTAAGTGACAAAGCATATTAGTTGTTTCTTACAATGGATATCTACAGCAGATTCAAACTCTCACCCAGAATACAAAGAAACTATAGAAATGACTCATCACCTGGTTTGTACTAAGATTTGCAAAATAACGGAAGCCACACGCGGAGCAGGAAATGCTTATTCTTCAGCAACACCCCACGAAATTGACAAATCAGTCATCCCTGTAACAATAATAAGAGACATAATAAACATATTAACATTTAATGTGTACATTTTTCAGTTGAATACAATTATTTGTTTGGCTTCGTTTATGTTGATATGCTATGATATACATAAACAAACATGAATTATACTTAGCAAATGTACCACTCGATCGATATCCGGAATATGAGAAACCAAAGGAAAAGAAGGATAGTAAAGGCACTATTGATGATCGCACATTGTTAATTCAATGGTTCGCTATATTTAAAATAGGTATTTTGTATTTCTATAAATAGAAAATATTACTGAATGACGTTTGTTAACACGTAGGAAAGGTAGAACAAGTAGAAAAATAACTAATACAATGACATGTCGTATTCCTCGTCAATGATCATTTTAACAGAATTAAGTATAGCACATGTAAGTTGAATTAGACGTACACTTTCATGTTGATATGCCTAAAGAATGAATAAGTTGCACCTTAACATGCGAAGAGGTAGTCTTTATCTATTACCCTTTCTTTTTACATCTTTCTTATTAACTACACTTAAAAACTAAGGTTACTTTAGAAAACTCCTTTTGAAGCTTTCAATTGTTTCTTTTTATCATTATAAAAACTGTTCCTTCTGGAAATGGCACAAATCAATACGTTCGATACAGTTTCTACCGTATTATTTCATGATATTAAAATATACAAATTAATCTGCAAAAGCTGCAAATATTGTTGTATCGTTGGGAAGAAAGTCATATTTCGACATACACCGATGTGTTTATAGACAATAACTGTTTAGTGTCTTTAAATATCAGCTGTATTTGGACGAGGCTGTGAGACGGGTATAATGAGAGTTTTAGCGAGCTATTACTCCTGTTTCGAGCCGAATACAAATACAGCTGATATTTAAAGACACTAAACAGTTATTGTCTTTATCCTGCAATTAATTTAGTATTTTGTTTTGCTTTGAAAGACAGAAACTCACATTTTTTGCCTTTATTTTCGATTTAAAATCCCTTGAGGCCCGCGTAGAAATATTAAAATCAAACAATCAGTTGAAAACGGGTTCGCAGAAAAGAATCTCGTATGGTCAACAATAATACATTGCTCAAAGTAAATAATTACTTATTTTAACATAACAACTACTTTCAACAGTTAAAAAAAATAACAAAACATTGTCCGATTTAAAACAAAAGATTATGATTTGTTCTACGCTTCAAAATTTTTATCTGAACGTGACATTCACTGAACATGCTGAAATTGACATTGTTGCATGGTTGTTTTTTGTGTTACACATGTACACATTCAATTCTTGGCGCCGTAGAAAATGGAGTTAATCCTGCTGTTCATGTTTGTCTGTTAGCAGAAAAATGTATTTATTTCATATTGCTCTAAAATATGCATGAAAACAAACAGAACGTAAATTAATCTATAGTGCACATAAAGTCAAGTCATACGTCATTGGAATGCGACTGCAATATACATTCTGAGGTGACGAAGGTTCATACAACACTCGTCAACAGCAATACACAAACGTAGTCCGGCAGTGGGCGGAGCTTTAAAGCGATATCTGTATAGTATACAGATACAGCCTAGCGATATCTGCTGGGCTGTATCTGTATAATACGACACCCAATTGCAGGATAAAAAAACCCAGTATAACAGCGGGTGTTAAGTGAAAATAATATTACTAATAATTTATCATCGACACATATTCTTAACTTTATGGTATGTGACCTTTAATTTAAACAGTGAAAATATTTAACAAATAGTGATTTCACTAGTATTTTAGTACTAAATGAATGTGCTGTTTATAGCAATTACCGTAGTTTAAAATTCACAGTAACGTTATCGTACAACGATTGAAATAAAGATATAATTGTTCCGATTGTACTAATACTTCATATTATGTTTAGGTTATACACTATGTGACACAAAGACACTCTATTGAGGAAGTTGATAGTGTAATAAATACTTGAATTACATTTTAAAAATACAATACGTTGAGATAATTAGTCTTGCCTCTGATTGTATTTAAAATGTTCTGTTATGATATACATGTATATATTAATGATATACCTATAAGCTGTTTTGCTTCTGGTTTCAAGGTTTATGTTAATTCTATAGTTACTGTCTGAGATTCGAATAAAGAACATAATTTGGGTATACGTCAATCCAAATGCAACCCAATGACGCACAAACCAAGAAAAAGTCTCTAAATTAATTATCCAACATGTTTTTAGCATTTATATGATTGGATGAAAAAAAATGGGAAAATTCATAAATGGTATATAAACTTTTTTAACATGAAAATGAAAGAAGAATTTGGAATGTCAATATTATGCAAAGCAACACACAATCGGATGATGCAACACCAACTGACTTCTAGATGTCTATACACACTCTTAACAGGACATGTCTCCTCAACATATGAAGCCCCGTGATGACAAATTCCGAAAAGACTGATTGATATGTCTAGTTATTAGCCATCACAACATTTTTATCGCGGTGAATTTAAGCTACGGTTTAACAAACGATGTCACTTGTGAAGTTTACAATCTGCCACATGCACATTAAAGGAGGGGAAGATTAGTTGTAATATTACAGTATACCGAATGTATAACTAACTAATAAAGTAATAAGACAACTCGTTTATAAAATGTAAGAAGGCCATTCATTAAGCATATTTATATTACATGTTTTAAATTTCTCGCTATTTTCCATAATTTTGAAGTCACAACTTCAATTTCAGTCTCATTCAGTGTTAATATAAGCATAACTCATATGTTCTGTCAAGTCGAACAAAGCAAAATAAATTCAGTTTCTCATGACAAAACATCGAAAATATTAATTCAGTATTAGCTTCTAATGATGATGTTTGAATGAGCAAGTCGTCGTTCCGTCGCAAAGGCAGCAACACAGTTACCAGTTGATCATATTCAAACGTTCACAGAATGATGCGATTTTGAGAAGAAATTAGTGCTGCAGACTTGAACAATTGACCATATACGAATAAACTTTAACATGTTTATTACAAAAAGATCGACAGTTAAAATTGTCATAAATTAAAAATTGGAAAAAGAAATCGTTCTGTCTGAACGACGTTTTTTTTTGGAAATATACATTATATTTGTAAACAGGATATTTTGGGCTTAACAATAAACAAACACTTCAGGTCAGTGAATTTGTTTATTGTTTTGTAATAAAGTTTAATAACTAGTCCAGCGAATACATATCATCAGTACAAAGAAAGATTACTCTTTGAATTTTTGGCGACAACACCATACATACAACACACGAAATCTTTTCTCTGAAATTGTTGATTAACTTATAACACAGAATATTCAGAATTTAAACCATGATAACAATGTTACCCATCATAATTAATTGATCTTTATGTTTAACATATCCAACTTATCAACTTCTTCCAAATAAATTTGATAGTCCATTTAACCATTGCAATATATAGTTTTACAAATCATTTGCATATTTATCAGCTGGCCACACAGATTGAATGGTACATTTACATCTTGCTATAAATTTGAATCAATAAGTAATAAAATGTTTTGAAATGTAGAGTTTGAAAAGTAACCAGCTATATAGTATGGACTAAATTACAAAATAAAATGATAGTAATGTGTATTTTCATTCTTTGTTATTTGAAAAAAATAAAATATTGAGATTGTTTGTAAATTAAGTATGCCCAACCTATTTGTTAATTGAGAACCTTTCAACCACTCTATATTAAATTTTGGAATCAAGAATACATATTCAATACAAATTGTATGATAGTAAATTTCAGAATATAATTGAAAGCATGTTGTAATAAAGAAATTGCTAATGTTATACTAGATATATTGACAGCTGGATTTATTATTTAATTTATATTTTAAACACATGTGTTGATATAACATATCCTTCAGTTCTTATCCTTTTTGTTGCAGTGCTATCCATCGAATTATTGAATTGTAAAAAAAAAACAAAAACAAAAACAAAAAAACATTACATGTATCTTAAAGTTTTTAAAATGATTATTTGTTTTTTTATGTTTGCATTACGTCTATAGGCAAATTCCGGACTTACGACAGGTACAGATTATCAACAGTTTCACTTCTCATTGAAATCGGCGTAACAACACAACACAATTTACGAAAAAACTGTACTGATCAGTTAGAAACAGGTTAACACCATTTTTGAACACGGCACATTAATGCAAATTATAAAAGCAACAAAAAAAAATATTTCATAATGCATAACACATAAAGTATTTAAATAGGCGGAGTTACTTGAAGTTTGTTCAAAGCCAATAACTAATAATATTAATCAAGTTCTATATCTACTTGACTTGTTTGTTTTTATTACAAAAATTTTATTTATTTTATCAATCATCTGAATTTTGGTTGTCACAATTGTGAACTACTGTTGAATCATCTTTGGGTTCAATACCAATTCAAGATAGGCACTATTCATCCTTGTATTACTTTGATGTAAAACAGCTGAATACACCAAAGGGAGGATTAACTATACATACGGCAAGAGGGAAACTCATGACTGAAACCTGAAATACGATGAAAACATAATCAAGATTAAACTACCCAAAGATTGAGTAACACGAATCATCTGTTCTTGACGAGAACGTAAATTTCAACATAAGGAAATGCATGCACGTTATATTTTGCCATTTAACAAGGGACTTACATATTCTTTGATTTTGCATTTTATGTCGTGTTTCATATTGTATTGTTATGAGTTACAATTCATGACTAAAATCAGCAAATACCCATCGAAACAACATCTGAATCAAAAATTTGATAACACTTTTAGATATTTAGATGATATATTGGCTCTCAATAATGACGACTTCAGTATGTACACTAACGATATTTATCCTGCCGAACTGACTTTAAATAAAGCTTATTCTTACAGTGAACACTACCCTTTCCTGGATCTTAATATCTATATCTTTAACGGGATGCTTAATACCAAAATTTATGATAAAATAGATGATTTTTCATTTCCTGTTGTTAATTATCCATTTTAGATGGTGACGTTCCCTTGTCACCATCTTATGGTGTTTATATGGTGTTTATATATCTCAACTTGTTCGATTCGCTCGTGTATGTAACAATGTATTTGATATCAACGAAAGAAATCTCTGTATTACTGAAAAATTATTACACCAGGGTTTTCGATATCACAAACTTGTCAAAACGTTTACTAAGTGTTACCATCGGTACAAGGACATCATTCGTAAATATAAATCAACATGCAGACATCGTATACGTTCAGGTATTTCACATCCAATAATTTATGGTAATATTCTTTACAAAGCACCAAAATGTCAGCATTCACCTCAAAAGCTAACCAAACCTTTAAACAGACTTATTCGGAAGGAATATAGATCCGATACTGTTGTCAGGTAATTGAGGATTGCATATTTTGGTATTAATATTGATTCACTCATAGGGTCTTTGTATCGGAAATAAACACATTTATTATAAAACCAGTTGTTGGCATGATACGGGTTATGTTCTTCACATATATTTTATGATGGTATGATACTAAACCTCTAACGGGAGGGATTGTACTTGATTTTCATATGATGAAGACCGAATCTTTCAATCAGTTTAATTGAGGTCTGGCCTTTTGTTAATTTATGTATCATTGTCATTTTGCTTAGTTTCTTTTGTAACCTATTCTGACATCGGACTCGGACTTCTTTTGAACTGAGTTTTACTGTGCGTATTGCTATGTGGTTAAGCGCTTTAAAACCAGGTTCAATCCACCATTTTCTACATTTGAAAATGCCTGTACCAAGACAGGAATATGACAGTTGTTGTCCATTCGTTTATGTGTTTTGTCATTTGATTTTGCCATGTGATTAGGGACTTTCCGATTGAATTTTCCTCGGAGTTCGGTATTTTTGTGATTTAATTTTTTCTTCATTCTACATGGGCTTGAGGTATAGAGGGAGGGTTGAGATCTCACAAAACATGTTTAACCTCTGGCCTTTGTTAGTCTTGTATGTTTTTTTTTTAAATTTTAGTTCATTTATATGTTTTGGAGTTTAGTGTGACGTTCCATTTTCAATGAACTAGTACACAATTTTATTTAGGGGCCAGCTGAGGCCATATTCAGAATAAAATATATTAACACATTGATATTTTGTAAAATATCTATTTCATGGTATGGCACTTTTTTTAAACAATGATAGATTCATTGAGAGATGGCATATAAGTCTGAAGTTTAATGTTGTCATTTGGGATGCAGTGTAAAAACAAACATTAGATGAACGTATAAAACAAAGACAGTTTTAATACATTTAAAGGATTTATTAGAACTTGTCCTTCTCAAGTGTTATATGTTCATACAAAAATGTTTATAATTCACTGACATAATATTGTAAATTGACAAAAAATACGTTGACATAAAATTAAATTGCAAACACTCTCAAAAAGATTATTTTGTCTTTTCCTTATTCAAAATACTTTTTATCTTCAACGTTTTGAATCAAAATGTGTGTCAAGTTAAAACATATAACTTTCTAACTATCTCGTGATATTTGGTTATTCCCCCTTACAGGTTGTATTTTTTAAATACAGTTGTTTCGCAAGCTTTTTGGGGGAGATATATAATAGTCATAGATATTTTGTTTTGTTTATGTACTGTTTCCCAGATATGATCTATATGTTCCATCTCATAGATTCATAACTTGGGAATATTACCAGTATATATAAACAAAACTAGCGACCGCAGACCAAAAGTGAAGGGAGGGGTAGTACAGATTTTCTGTATAAATTTGAACTATTAGAAGTTCGGGGCCTATACATGTTGAAAATATGCCTGGTACCTTTGATAATTATCATCTCAATGAACTCTTTGATAATACTGTTGTTCTTTATTAATTTTACCTCGATACTCTTTTTTTTTAAATGGATGAAAATTGTTATACAGGGACTATAACTCCCATAAGGAATCAGTTTGTAATTCTGGTTTAAATTATCTGTAGTTAATCTTATTTCTGAACAACTTTGCTTTTAACAATTTCTCACTATCGGGTAACGGTTTCTGTAAAATTTGGTATTAATTTTTTTTTTATGGCAATATCAATCCTGATGTTAAAAAGCGACTTTAACCATTTAAAAGAGGGACGAAAGATACCAGAGGGACAGTCAAACTCAAAGATCGAAAACAAAATGACAACGCCATGGCCAAAATAAAAAGAAAAGCCGACAAATAATAGTACAGATGGCACAACATAGAAAACTAAAGACTAAGCAACACGAACCCCACAAAAACCTGGGGAAGATCTCAGGTGCTCTGGAAGGGTAAGCAGATCCTGCTCCACATGTGGCACCCGTCGTGTTGCTTATGTTATTAAAAATCCGGTAAATAGTCTAATTCGGTAGGTCACATTCGTGGAAGGGTATTGTAGTTACAACATAACGAACATATCCGATATCATCTGTGAAACAGTTATTCCATAACGGTCAACTAACTCGTGATGGCGTCCGTAAAATTTACGAAGGGATGATTTCAACTTCACCATTTGGAACTCTTGGTTTAATAACTTTTTTGTGAGCAGCAATCCTCTATCAAGGAAATCATGATAGGAATACAAGCCCGGGAATATTGTATCAATTGGGAGATATATACTCCGTATGCAGGCGCTGCTGGAATGTTGCTACCTAGAAATGGAAAGTTCACAATTGGGAAGCTGAAACCATCTCTTTTGTCGTAAAGTTTTGTTTTCAACCGACCCACATCGTCAATTTCTAGACTGTTTTAAACTGTTTGAAGATTTCATTGTATCGACTGTTTAATTTGCAATTTCTTTTTATATAACTGTTGTTTCTGCAGAATTTGTAACAAAAACCAATTTCAAGGCAAAAAACTCCTTCAAAGAGTCAATTTACAATTTCTTTAACGATGATATATTTGTAGATTTTTTTATCGAGGATAAATTTTATCCTGCTAATTTCTTTATATTATGTCGGTCTTTGTCATTGCACTGTAAACTTTTTGCTTTTAATTGATACTTCAGGAGATTTGTTCAATTTTTTCTCAAACTTCCACACGTGTAATTCCTTTTTTTTTATGCCAATAAGCATTAAACAGTTTAATTTCCATAAATGGTTCTATAGAAAAATTCTGCAATGTCATCTTGTTTTCTCTACTATATTACAATTATTATCTAAGGTTGTATAAACAAATATTAACCCGATCAGTTTTCCTTTATGTTAATAGTTATATATAACACAAAATCAAACAAATCTCGAACGAAAACCAATTTTGAAATAATACTTAAAAGTTTTTCGCGCGATTGCTAAGGTGATACATTTGTGTAAAGTCTATTCAAATGAATAACAAAACCGTATACAAACCTTGCAGTGTTGTCAAAACAGAAAAAGAAGTTGTAAGATGGTCATGGTTTAGATTTTACCTCTCACCTTTGGAACAATAGAATTATATGCTAAATACAAATTTCATCTAGCTGTGAAGATTCTAGAGTACCTGAATCTCGTGTTATGGAGGAGAACAAAACATTTATATGTAAAGACTTACGTCCGAAAAAGACAAATAGGCAATGAGCATGTCAACGACAAACGAAATGAAAACAGTAGAAGTTAGAAAGGTATAGTTTTCAATTTAATTCAATCAGAGTGTACTTTTCAATGAATACAAATATCTAGATGTATCGATGCAATGCATGGAGATAAGTGTGGTTTATATAGATTAGACCTTTGGTTTCCCTGTTCGAATGATTTTACACTAGTCATTTTTTGGAACCCTTGATAGCTTCCTGTTCGGTGTCTGTCAAGGCTCCATGTTGAAAGCCGCACTTTGACCTATAATGTTTTTTTGTATAAATTGTATCTTGGATTGAGAGTCTCATTGGCACTCATACCACATCTTCTTATATCCATGGTAATACATGTGCATCACTTGCGATGTTTCACTATATTTAAAAAAAAATACGTTTTTTAAAAACTATTGTGGGGTTATTTATCGTCGGATTTAATAAATGACACAAGTTATATACTGCTGTTCAATAGCAAAAACAAATCCGGGTAACAAACTAAAACCGAGGGAACCACATCAACTATAAGAGGAAAACAACATAACAACAGAACAACAGAAACATTGAACTACAACAAAAGCAAAATTCAACATACATAGAAACGGACTGTATATAACAACTGTAGTTTTAGCATTATTTAGCACCATTTTTTTGAAGAGACGTATTTCATATTCTCGTTTTTCGTTTGTATTTTTTGGCTCGTTTTAGTCAAGCTCTGTAGAGTGAAATTGTTATTGATTTAACAAAAGCAATAAAAATAAGTAGAACAAATACAATAATTCTAACTCTTGTCATTGCTCAGTTTATTGTGTTAAAGCTGTTCAGCGTAGTGGCGATTTTTTTCCTTTTTTGTTGAAGGAATATAGTTTCTTGTCATTTCGGTATATTTCTAAGCTAATACCGTGTATACAATTATCTACAGATTAAAACGCGTAAAACTAGGGACGAAAAGACGATAACCGGTAATAAGTTTAAGGAAAGCGTTACACACAGAAATAAAAGCAGCCTTTTTCAGACAAACTTGCAAAATGTGAAAAACGACCCCATTTGTTTTCTATTACTTACTTATATCAACTTATTCACTTGGTCCAATGGACAACATATTAGCGAATCATTTATTAGCTCTGTTATTTTATCATAAAAACTAACCTTTTACAAATTAACTGTCAACGTTTGTTAATGGAAATAACACTTCACCATGTAATGCATTAAAAGAAATGTCTTGTTTTACCACCACGAAAAGAATCAGACCACATAATATGAAAATATGGAATGTTTTAACTTCATTTATTTGCAAATAAGGATCTGAGAACCAAAGCAAGGAAATGGGAGAACAAACATTTATACATGTATTTGCATTTCATACGATACATTTTCATTTAAACTTCGTAAATAACCACTGTTAGAACATTTTGAGTATCGTTGTTGATTTTTGTATTACCAGATAATGTAAAATAGACAGGCATATATACGTGTGTGTAGTGATGTCATGGATTTTAACGAACGTAATCAATGCATCACTGTTAAATTATTAAGTCAGGGATTTCGTGTCCATAAATTACTTAAAACTTTTACTAAATTCTTTCATAGATACAAAGATTTGATTAGTAAATTTGGCTGTACCTGTAGAAAACTTATTAAAAACGGTATTTCACATCCTAAATGTTACGGTAATTTTGTACTAAAAGCGCGGAAATCACTATGGTATCCGTGTAAACTCATTGAACCTTTAAACAAACTTATCAGTAAAGATTATCTTACCAATATTGTAATTAGATCTTTGAATATAGTTTACATTGACACTAATATCGATTTTGTCATCAGCAAATTAAAACAGAACTGAATTTGTATTCTTTTTAAACGGGATGTATAAATACACATCCACGTTCATTTTTCAATATAGAGGTTAACTCCTTACTATCCTACTACCTGTCGATACTTTTATTTTTGGCATTGCACAAGTCATGTCTACTTTGACTGTCCATGACGTTAAAATATTAAATCCCTGGGATGTGTTTTAGTTGAGTTTAGTCTCTTATGCATGATTTTTCTATTATTAATTGTTTTTGGCTTTTAACTAGCTTTCAGTAACTGCGAGTACTCTCAAGTCGTACTTTGTTGTTAATTTGACCTGTTGATACAATTTGTAAAGCTTTTTTGTTATTGAATGTTTACTTAATTAGGGTTATATCTCGTCTCTCTATTTTTGATATATACCAGCTTTGATAAGTGTTTGGTATGACTATTAATTTTCACTTCTGTTCTACGAACTATGAACAACAAAACTATTTTCATTGTAAAAAATATTTCCGTTCTCCATTTATACTGTATACCTTACAACAAAAGTATTTTCATTTACCTGTGTACATTATTCTATTTCACGGCAGTTTGTTCAATTTTGTTTTTCTGAAATTGTTTAACATATAACCCCTTATTTTATTGATTTTGTATTTACATTGTGTCATAGATTTATTCGTTCAGTGTATGTTCACTTGTGTTAATATGTCTTCTGATTGAGTTAAGCCATTTCAATTGATATTTTATAGTGTGTCTTTTTTATGTTGTGATCTTATACTATTGTTTCAGATAAGGGCGAAGGTTGGTACCTGTTAAAACATTTAAACCCGACGCATTTGTTTGCACCTGTCCTCAGTCAGAAATCTGATGTTCAGTAGTTGTCGTTTGTTGATGTGGTTCACAAGTGTTTCTCGTTTCTCGCTTTTTATATAGATTAGACCATTGGTTTTCTCGTTTGGATGGTTTTACACATGTCATTTCTAGGGCCCGTTATAGCTTGCTGTTCGTTGTGAGTCAAGGCTCCGTTTTGAAGCCCGTACTTTGACCTATAATGGTTTACTTTTACAAATTGTGACTTGGATGAGAGAGTTGTTTCATTGGGACTCATACCCCATCTTCTTATATCTATGATGAAGGTGATGATCAATAAAAGTGATGATGATGATGATGATTGATTATATTGATGGTGGTGGTTCTGATTTGGTAAACGTCGTAAATTTTATCAGACATTTTCGAATCAGGTCATAATTTATAATACTTAGCAAAAGAAAAAGGACAGCTTTTTAATCCATTCAATTTAGGCAATTTGATTAAAAACTTTAGCAGAGAAAATAATTGAATCAACACGCTTTCACCAATTTATGGGTAGTTAATTCTAAGAAAATGAGGGAACTAAGAGTTGCCCGCATTCATTATAGTTCTGTTCGTCCTAAGAAATCCGCATTGCATATTACATGCAATATAAGTAAATATTCTCTAAAATAATCGCTTTGTTTTTGTATACTGCTGTCTACATAGACTTTTTTTGAAATTGTTTAAACATTACAAATCATAATGACTTATAAATGCAAAAGAACAACAAAGGATTAAACACCCCGTCCACATGCACGTCCACTCTATGTTTTTGTTAGATGTATTTCTATTTGTATCCATCTGATAAGTAAAGTTTTTTCAGCTGATTTTTATAGTTCTTACTTTGTACTCTTACACCACTGTCCCAGGTAACGGGGAGGGTTGGGATCCCGCTAACATTCTGTATGTATGTGCCTGTCCCTAATAAGGAGCCTGTAATTCAGTGGTTGTCGTTTTTTGCTGTTTTTCAAATTTGTTTTTCTATCATTTTTTGTACATTGATGAGGCCGTAGGTTTTCTCGTTAGAATTGTTTTATATTTGTGATTTCGGGGCCTTTTATAGCTGACTATGTGGTATGGTGACCTTTAGCACTTAATTTCTGTGTCATTTGGTCTCTTGTGAAGAGTAGTCTAATTGGCAATCATACCACATCTTCTTTTTTATAATTTAAGAAAATGTAGAAAAAAATACTTACTTGCCTTTGGGTAAATGACAAAGGACAATGATCGACAGCATATTGTATTCACAGAAATAATTTGCATACACGAAATATCTTGGTCAACTCAATCTACTTTGGCTCATTCCTTCATTATATGATAAACGGAGAGATGGAGATACGCCTATGGAACAACAACCCAATGACAAAGATAACCGTACAATTCTAGAGTAATACAGTCGGCTACAATATACAGCTATCTATACAATATATAGAAGCTTGAATCAAAATAAGGAAACAAGAAGTGGGACCAATTTACCACAAATGTATTCCACGCGAGAGCATTTTAAAAGGTTTTTCATCCCTTTTCAGTTATTACTTTCATCATAGATTGATGTGTATACTTAAAGAATGTAAGGACATAAACAATGTGTACAATTGCTATTCTGACAATATATAAACATCCAATTAGTTTAGACAACTTTTCAATTTTACCCCGTGAGTGAAAGATATGCAGGAGAAAGGATCCCCAAAGACAATTACATCAAGACCTAACAGTAACAGTCAACTTTCCGAATACTGAAAAAATATGAAGATAAGACATGTGACAGCTTCTGATGAAGATCCCTTCTTTTTCTTCGATTGTGGTAACATCAAGATAAATAACTACGATTTATTACATAATTTCTACTTTGATGAGTAAAACAACTAGTGCTGTAAGTTGGCCTGAAACAACTCGTCTTTCTGGAACACATGCGTTAACCCCTTGGGATGTATTATTGTTCTCGTCTGTACATCTCTATAATGTCTTCTGGTGAATATATAGAAGGGTTCAGTCTTGAGGACTGAGTGGTCTTGACCGCTGGACACGGTGCAGGTGGTGTTGTCTTGTTATCACAATATCATGAGTTTTAATCCAGGCGAGGGAAGAACTAAAAAAGAAATTTCCGCAAATTTGCAGATTTAACATTGTTGTGCTGATATTTAGAGTAATTATGAATATAATATATGTTTTTAGCCGTGTAGCACCTTCACTGGTTATCCAATGTATGGATCTGTCATAGAGTTGTCCTTTGTTTAGACGTACGTGATTGTTAAACACTATGTCCAGCGCTCTAGAACTCTCGGTCTCCTAGACTGAACTAAAAAAGAACATTTTTTTTCTGTGACTGCATCTTACGATCCTTTCTACGATAGATAATTTAGATAATCTCCAATCTTCACGTCTAATATATCATGTACTGTGTTACAAATCTAAATTCTACTGACTAGGAAAGGTAACACTACGCCACGGAAAGCTGAATTTGTAGTACAAAATAGGTGGCCATATGGTCTAGAGCGCAGGAGACAGGGAAAGCGGTGTTGTCTTGCTATTCCAATAGGATGAGTTCGAATCCCGGCGAGGGATTAACATTGTTGTGCTGATATTAAGAGTAATTATGAATATCATATATGTTGTCAGCCGTGTATCACCTTTATACTTTTTACTTGTTTGGCTTTATAACTATATTGATCTGAGCGTCACTGATGAGTCTTATGAAGACAAAACGCGCGTCTGGCGTATTAAATTATAATCCTAGTACCTTTGATAACTATTATTGGTGATACAATGGATAAATCTGTCATAGAGTTGTCACTTGTTTAGACGTACTGAAAAAAAAATTATAAATCAGTGAATTTGCAGATTTATCATTGACAAAACTGAAACAGAGAAGATAGATTCTCAATCAACTGTTGAAAAAAAAACATTGCTAATATCAACCATTAAAGAGTTATTTCATGAGTCAAAGCATAGAGGTGAGATGACAGAAGACATCCGTGTCGAAAAAATTCTGAAACTTGTAGGCTAGACGTTTTCCAGTTGGATAAATACGCAAATGGTTTTCCATTGGGATCTACATTGCAACTATTTTGCTATCGACTCTTATTGCCATAATTGTAGATCCAAGTATAACATAAATAATCCAAAATCAAACATTCTAATATATTTTGGAATGTTAATTTTAGTATGTATTAATATATGACTCCTCAATATCGAGTTCCAACATGTTGGTAAGGCTTTTAGGAGAGAACACAGCGATCCATTTTTTTTCTTTATTAATTTTCCAATACTTTATGAGGCAGTTCTCTTTGATCGTAAAGTACATCATTAACAAAAATGACATTTTCTTTCATCCAATGACTAAAGTATAAACTATTGAAAAGGAAATGCGACATATATGAGTGCACGTATAATCCGTGACAACATAACAACAAATATATTTACAAAAACACAGGTACTTCAATTGTTACAGCATACCACTGTAATTAAAAGCATAGTGTGTTTTATGTGTTTATATGCAACTTCATAACATTTTTTGTTCTAACTGCCTAAAATATATAGATACATTATCTGAGGAACTCTGCAGACCAGTTGCGTTAACAATAGCACTTAGGAACCATATGCAAAACACCTCCAACCAACTTTTGATATCATGAAAGAAAAACCTGCCTAAAAGATATTGAAAAATTGTCAGACAAAGTAGGGCTCACTGACATTTATTTTTTAGTCTTCTTTAAATTTTGAAAACTTTGTTGTTTTTTTTTCTTCGTTTTACTGTTTTATCATTTAACAATATATAATAACCTTTGGTTATCTGATTAAAAATAAACTAGTAGAGTTGTCATTAGTTCAAACATATTTATAAAAAAAAACAAGCAAACCATTTTGACAGGATGCTACGTTTTATCACCGTTTACGACAGACACGAACAGTTTACCTGCAAGGTATTCCATCTACATGCCCCAATGCATTATATTTTCTGTAGTTCCTTGATATAGTCGAGAAAGAACGGCATCGCACGGTTTAAGAAAGCAACATTTGTGTATAATCAATTTTTCCACATGCAAAATTGCCACCATGTCAAAGAAGCAAGGGTTCAGATCTCTTTAGGTAAACTATAAAAACTGCAGTCACAAATTTCAGATGTACCATGAACCCTTAACACATTTTCACTTACCATTCCATCAATATGAATATTACTATAACTAAAAATCTAAAAGAATATTGTTGCTTTTTTGGTAAACACAATATTTTATTGGTGTTTCTTCAACACTATATTTTACTTTTAGCATCCCCCAAAACAATGCATTCAGACGAAGAAGATGATAGTATTAGGTTGTATGACGTCCTTGACAATATTGGGGCGAATGATATTTATAGAAAGACGCGTCAACAGACATGCATTATTACTGAAATTATTGAAACTTTCCAAACCCCATTTACCTTCCATCGCATTGGAAGCACACGTGAAGGCACAGACACCCCAGGTGAGTTAATATATCAAATGAAATTTTGAAATAGTAGTAATATTAAGAAATTCAATAATAATATATTTGTTTAAAATTCCTCAAAAGGACTGTACTGCATATTTCAGCACATTACATTTCCTTGTGTCTATTATCGTGTGCGTATGTTTCCTGAAATAGGGTTTCAAATATGTAACGCGTCATTAATATTTTTTTCAATAATAATTAAGAATCTTAACCATATGTCAATATAATATAAAACAGTATAAAAACTAAACAATGAAGCTACCAATAGGATAATTGCTTGAAAGGAAATATGAAACGTTACATAATTTGGAAAGCAGGGTCAACATAAGCTGTTGAAATAGATATGAAAATTCAATTGTAATACCTATCATTTAAATCAATGTTTTATTCTAAACACGACTTAGCAAAAATAAAAGGCTAACACAGTGTTCATATTTCTCATATTAACAATTTGGAATAAGGTTTCTTCAGATATGTATACAATGAGATATGTCGTGTATGTCAATGAGACAGCAACCAAACGACACAATGATCAATCACTCATTATATTTCCTCTAATTATTAATCTAAAACATAACATGCATATAATATGTAAGTCAATATAAACCAGTTAGCAGAAAACACACAGAAATCAATAAACCGGAAAAAGAAATGTATAATATATTATCTAAAGGGATAAGAAAAATTTCAAAATGTACAACAGACCACACCAACCACCAACAATTGAATTTCCAAATATACTGACACACAAAACAAAGGCAAAAACGAAAAACCTATGGTCCAAATAGGCTGATTTGGTACAGGCGGGAAAAGTAATCCGTTTAACCCGTGCAGACAAACACCCCCATTTCTGTCCCTATCTAGACAATACGTTGATAAACCATAACACACAATTACAAGTCATTAACTGTGTAACTAACATCGGATAACCACTTGTACGGAAATATAAATCAAAGCAACAGTAGTTAACCGATGTCCAAATCTTGTAAATAGACAAGGCTTATAATTTGGAAGACAGGGTTGAATTAAGGGGTTAAAAGATATATGAAACTTATCGAGTGTAACTTCGATTTTTATCATTGTTTTAGTTTTAATAACGACATCGCAAATGCGAAAGGTTTGTTGTTAGTTTCATTACTACTGGTAAGATGCTGGTACCATCAATAAAACATTTAGAAAGTCTTTAAAGATATGTTTTATTTGTAAACCTTCAGAAGTAACGTAATGTAAGGTTACACTGTGTATGTTTATTTAAGTCATCGTCATCAATACATATTTGAGCAAACAGTAAACGTACTATGTTTCAATTGTGTCATGTACACGTCAAGGAAATGGAAAAGGGGAACTTCGCTGTCCCCAAAAAGAAAAGTTTGTGATGGCGAAGTTAAAATCGACGATTTGTAATATATTTTAGTTACATTGTTTAAATTGTGTACCCTTACATTTATGTGCATACACATGTAGTGGGTTTAAACGTTTTAACAGTCACCAACCTCATGAACCTTCACTTGACTATTTTTAATCGTTTTATAATGATTTAAAATACCAATTAATTGCGATATCGGCTATACAATGCTTGAGATCGTTTACAATACAAGTGAGATATTTAGCTAGCTATAAAACCAGGTTTAATCTACCATTTTCTGCATAAGAAAATGCCTGTACCAAGTCAGGAATGTGACAGTTGTTGTCCATTCGTTTGATCTTTTGGTTTTGTCATTTGATTAGGAACTGTCCGTTTTGATTTTCCTCGGAGTTTGGTGTTTTTGTGATTTTAGTTTTTACGATATCGTTTGTGATATGGTTTAGAATATTGAGTTTTTTTAAAGGTAAATATTCATCTTTTGTGTATATATATTTATTGAGTTTTTAAATAACTTGTTCTGCAATAGTTTGACGGTCGTCAAGCGTTTTTACTTTTTTTGTTTAATGTTGAGCATGTCAAAACAGCGTCCAAACATCATTCGGTCAGCATCCAGACATGATTTCGACATTGTTCTTATCGATTAACATTACCTGATTGTAACAGGTATAGCCTAAAATATAAAAATCATTCATCAGTTGCATTTTTGCCAAACGGCACAAACTACACGTATAATTCTAAAGGTATTTTTTCCGCAACACACTGTCTTTTTTGGAACGTTCGTTGATATGAACATGACTTCAAACTTGAATAATAATTAATTTTCTTTCCTGGTTAAATATACCAAGCATTGGCATGCGTATGTTGAAAAAGAAATATATATTATGTGTCTACGGGTAAAGCGTTATTTTCAAGAATGTTAAAGTTAAGTTTTACATACCACGGGAGATTGAATCAACCAATATAAGCTCAGTTACCCTTTTATTATACGAATAACAAAATAATCATAATAATCTTATGATTTAATGCACTCTCTATAAAAACAAGACATACAGTATTCAGGAGCTTAATTTCTTAAAATGTCTTGTGAACGGAATTGTGCACATGCAATTATCAATATTATGTACGTCTGCACTTGCTGCTGTGATGTTGGTTCTGAAAACAAGAAAATAAACACAGAATTTTTATATGTAACGGCGCAATACCATCTATTATACAAAATTATTTTATTAATATCAAGATATATTCAGTAAAAATATAAAACACATCATAGAGTACTGCATAAAAGAAAACTACGAAATACATATTACGTATAATGTTCAACTATACGACATGTAACACTTCAACAGTTCTATGCAACATTAAATTTGCAAATACATGAAATAGTGAACATACGCGCGTGGTGTTACTACCTAATTATCGATCCACTTAAAGACGTTGACTCTATATGCTAACTGTAAACTGAATACAATTAACTGTTACAACGCTTTATTAAAAAACTGAAACAAAATAAAAAAGTTAGTATTCAAAATCATTTAAGTTACCGTATATATACATTACCGATAACGCCAAAAAAAAAAAAAGACAAGCAATACTGTTCCAGTGTCTGACAATAATGCACACTAACTTTTTAAACTTTTTAAACGTGTTATACTAAATATGCCATTACTTTAATATAAAAGGTCAGAAATATTACCTTTATATAGATATAAGAAGATGTGGTATGAGTGCCAATGAGACAACTCTCCATCCAAGTCAAAATTTATAAAAGTAAACCATTATAGGTCAAAGTACGGTCTTCAACACGGAGCCTTGGCTCACGCCGAACAGCAAGCTATAAAGGGCCCCAAAAATTACTAGTGTAAAACCATTCAAAGCATGTTCAGGTGTGGCAAGTGACACTGATAGTATGAGATGTGTCGAAGAGTTTCCTTTAATTGACGACATAGAAAATGCCAAAAAAGGTGATGGAGTAAATTATTCGTTATTGATCGTAAGAGAATCACATACACCTGCTGGATATGTAAAATTGCAACTAGTAATAGAAGAGTTACCGTGCACATCTTAACACTGGATCCTATTAGGTCGTATTAACATGATTCGTCTTTTCAGAATAGTTTTAGTTGAGTGTACTTAGTTAGCAAATCAGAATTTATTTATTAGACCTAAGAATAAGCCTTCTGATTTAACAGCTGGTAAATTGTCTGATCTTCATACAGATAACGTTGTATCTTATCGAGGCAAAACATGGCCAGCAATGGCAAATAAATGGCTTCACCGTAAAAGATGTTATGGATGGCCTACAAAAGAAACGATTGAAGAGTTGAAGTCACTTGATTCTTTGTTGTAAAAAAAGGTCACCCATTTTCATTGGAAATAAATTTAGAATGGAGAATATTTTTATCGTTGCAAGAACGAAATCCTTTGTTTGATCTTACAGATGTCCAACATAAGTGTTACATTATCCTTAAGACATTAAACCGAGAAGTTATACATTTGGACTGCATCACTACTTTATGCAATAGAAGAGAATAACGGAAATATTTGGAACAAGAAATTGTTATGGTACTACATACGGTTGTGTATCAGACTCATGTTAAAATGGGTTAAATGTGGATTTTGTCCTAATTATTTTATTCCTAAAGAAAACCTGTTTGATGGAAGGCTAAACAGCAGTGGTCAATTAAAATCAGAAAATGTATTAGAGTAAATGTTAAATCTTGGATTAGATTGTTTGCTTTTGGTAAATGAAAACAATATAGGTGACTATGCCAGATCACATAAAGAAACTGTAGAATGTTTTCAATGTCTTCAGGCAAACAGTAAAAGAGTCTACAATGAAACCGTATATATCGAAAGTGTATATCTTATCCAAAGTGCCTTGACTGTCTTTAATCAGAAAATACTTCACAGTACATATTGCGAAGCCAATGACGAAACGTTTATTTTCATAAGGGCTTTTTGGCTTACGCTAGAAAGTATTCAGTATCCATGAGATGATATTACTACTGGACGCACAGCACGAGATATAAAGCATGCTCTATCTTTAATGTTACCCTATATCTACACGTGTTTGGCTTATAATATTTCTGCAATTGCCTTTAAAAATCCAAATACTCAAATTTGAGATTTCCTCCTTCTCGGATCTTTTACGTACTTTATGAACGGTGATTTATCAGGACGCCTTAAGTTTATATCAGTCCTGTACACTGCTGGGTTGTATAGCGTCTGTGAATGGTGGATAGACAAACAAGACGAGGAGTACATTGAGCATAATCCATCCACTTGTAGGTGTAGACACATTAGAAATGATAGGAAATTGGCAGAGAAGAATATTATTAATGCATCGCCAAAACATGTTTTAACCTGTATATCATTACTTCCGACAGAGCTTCTCATTATTCCAGATGCCATAAAGTATGAAATGTTCCGGTATGTCGGTATTTCTTTAGACGAAAACGAGAAAACCGACGCATTTGGTCGTTGGCAATATAGGGCTATTGTTGACAGCAATATTTATTTTTGTCTGATGAAGTATTTAATAGAACGAAAACTCGATAGGATCAACGCGTATGAAGTCGCGAAAAGCAATATCATAAATTTGTTGCACGGAACAAATGTGAGACATCGTGATGTAGCTTGCAATGTGTTAGTTTGGATTTTTTGCTCCGAGGCTAACACACCTAAAGCCCTTCGTTTTTTAACATATTCATGGAATATAATGATTTCTACGGATTTATGTTTTATGATATCAATAGACACATTGGAACAAAAACAATACCTATATAATGCAGCAAAGATCCATGCGCTGGTTATTTTGTACAACACGTGGTTTGCAAAAATGCTGTCCAGCGTCCACTTTTGCTTTCATTGTATTTTTGAAAGCGACGTAAATCTACAAAAATCTAGCAGATGTAAAGTATCAACATCTTGTTGTAAACAATGCCAAAAAAGAAACTGGAAGATTTATAAAAAGGCTTGTAAAATTTTCAGAAACCATCACATTGAATAATATCTGAATAAACACTAATTTATATTTTTGAAAAGTATCACACCCTTGGCGTTTCTTACATAAACATTTCATGGGGAAAATCTATTCCAGAACACGTTTATATAATGTTGTTGCTATTACCATAATGATTTATCAGTATAAAACATATACATCATAAGACAGACTAATTTGCAAATTTTATCCACCTGATTTTCACATGAAATTTGCACGTGATAATGATATATGGTATCAAAATTTGACAAACAAAAAATTAAAATTTGAAAAAGATATAAATGTATCATATCCTCCTTTGAACATAACAGCTTACTAAAAAAAATACTATCTTACGTATACATTTACGTGGAAATGGTCACGTTAGATTCACGAGGTGAAGTATATGTAAATGTCATGATAATAAATCACATCAAATTAATAAACATGAATTAATGATTATTTAAATAACTTCTGTAAATAAGTTCGTTATTTTTGTTGTTTTACCTCTAAATGAAATTATAATATCTTTGATATTTTTGGGAAAATTGCAATTGTATCAAACTGATCTGTCATTGTATCATGTCATGTCATACTGTGTCTTAAGATTTACATAAAGCAAGTATATATCATCATTATAGTTTATAATCCTTTTATTATCTCTCCTTTTTTTGGAATAAATTACAGATAATACATGCCAACATGCTGTGCAATTTTATTTCTTGTACTCTCATAATTTGTGTGCGAAGTAAATGAGGAAATCGGGAATCCTTCATAAGAGTTTATTATGTATTTATATAGCTTACTTTGGCTGTTATCTGCTCTTTTGTCTTTTGTCTCTTTGACATATTCCCCATTTCCATTCTCAATTTTAATATATTGTATCGACTTTCCTCATTTTTGAAGGCCAAACGGGGATTGATATTTTACTTTTACATCAATTTTATCCATTGCAATCATCTAATCTGTTTCTACCAGCTTATAAAAAAAATTATTCCTTGCGACCTCATCTGTCGAATAGATGTATCTATATTTTTTCATTAGTAAATCAAAATGCATCTTGAAGAATTTTATTTTCATTTCTTTTATGGCCCATGCTTAAACACTTGTATAGCATAATATACTAATAATAAAATAATGCAAATAACAGCGTCCAAGCTTAGCAAATTAATTGCATCACATTTATGTGCTATGTATGAATCAAATTATACATTTTGATCGTTAGCTTTAGGCTTTAAACCTATGAAAAAGTAAACGTCAGAGACGAACCTTGAACTTAGACATACAAATTAGGAGATGTGGTATGATTGTCCATGTAACAAATGATACAAGCCACACAATTTAAATTAAAAAAAAATTTAAGCAAATATATTCAACCTTACCATGCTTACGGCCTTGAACAATGAGGAAAAACCCATACCGTATAAATGGCTATAAAAGACCCCGACATGACAAATATGCCGCAATTCATATTGAGAAAACGTACGACCTAATTTATAACAAAACAGTTTACCAAAAGCAAATATGACAGACACGAACCAACGGCAACCACTGAACTACATGCTCCTGACTTCGAACAGGTATATGAAGAATATGACGGAGTTAAACATGCTTGAGAGTGATAACCTGGGACAATGGTGTAACAGCACAACATAAAAACACACAAACACAATCAGTTTGAAATGCTTTAACTCATCAGATTGACACAAAGAAATAAAAAAACATAAATAACCACGGACAGAACGTAGCAGGGAACATATCAATCCCTAACAACAAAAAAGTACAGATCTGAGAGTATTCGCATTGACAAGCCAATAATAACTAATAAACAAAAATCAGGGTTCTAAGACTAAAATATCAATAATTTCACATCCAACACCCAATGGATTTAGTGTGAAGACGTCCTTAACAGTCATCGAACAAAAAAAACGTGACACTATGCACATGGATATCGACAGAATGAAGTATTGTGAAAGTACGTATGTGTTATATTTAATTAATTTACTGATAAAAAATATGTATACCAACATACAGTATTCAAAGATCTGATTACAGTATTGAATAGGTAATCGTTTAGAATAAGTGTATTCTAAATACTGATAAGTTTACCTGGGGTCATGTCTAAATTTCCATGCTCGGTTAAAACCATCATCGTAAAATTGTGAATGTGCTTCTCCGTTGGCAATCAGTTTATTACAGGTACATTCAAACATGCAAACTAAATATGTGTATCTATGAGAAAAAATAGTGAAGTTTTTAAGTAAATAGTGGTAACACACATTTTGACCAAAACATGTATTAGTTATAAATAGATACTGCTTATTTAAATCAAACAGGTCACCACAGAACATAGCAAACGAGTTGGGATGTATAATCACCGGAAGACTGTACAAATCCAAATGAACATCACCGTCAAAAAATGAAAAAAAAAATAGAGAAGAAAAAGTGTTCCCTTTTGCCGTAATTTTTGTGTAAAGTTTCTGATGAAATACTGAAATAAATAAATCTAGGAAAGGACAGTTATCGCCGTAAGTATTTGATTTATTTAAAGTAAGTTCCTTTGGTTAGATTTCAGCAGTATAATTTTGAGAATTCTCGAAAATTTAACGATACTATATCATCAAGACAACGGTAAATGTTGTTGAAATTATCAATTAAATGAATTAGACTGAATTTTGCCATAAACTATGATTCATAACAGTATCAAACAAGGGGCACATGTGATGGCTTTAGGAATACCTTCAACCTGTAAATAGACGTTATTGCCGAAACGTAATTAAATTTTGTCAAGGAGAAAATTTAGGGCATTAACCATATCATCACACCTCAAATAAACAATCTAGCATATGTTATTTTCTCATTTGAAAAAAAAGGCTTTATGTAAGTTGCATAACAATATTTGCAATCAGATTTATCAAACGACCATTTGATGAGATAGGAATAGGAAAGATTGGGTAGTATGAAGAGTGTAAAAGTCAAACTGACAATCGAATAAAAATTAAAGGACTATTAAAATCAAGTAATTTATCGAATTATCTTTAAGTATTTACACACTCCAAAAAATGGTTAATTTCACTATTTTCTTATGTTTTATTACAAAAATTAATGTCCATTGAAGTTTTTTTTATAGTGAATGCGGAAATCGTTAAAGGACGGAAAGATTAGCATGATTAGTAATTAAATAATAACTAGTGGCCGAATACTATACGTTTTTTTTTGTAGTTTAGGTAACCAATACATAGAGGAGACCTTCAAATGATCGAGGAGGCCTTCAGCTGAGCTGATTATGACATGACATGAATTTCATTCTTAATTACTTCCGTTTAGTATTTACGTAATACCACAACCCTATTAATGGCTGCTTATTCGGCCAGTACGAAGACAAAACGCTTTCCGAGTAATTGAATCTTTTTTTTATCCAGACATCGGTGTATAACTTACTATTTCATTTATGTCTCAATTATCTCGGTTCTGAACGATGTTGAGTCCCCTATCATTACATGGCCCTAGTGATCATATCTAAACTTTGACATTTCACAGTCTCATGGTGAAGGAGCATTGTTTTCTATACGACATCTGATGTAACTGACGTATCATTATCACTTGAACTTCTACTTGGTTATCAATACGAATAAGAATCTAATATGTGGCTCAGTGATAGCAAAATATGGAGGTATACAGTAATGAAAAGTAAATTCACGAAAAATCCTAGACAAATTAATAAAAATAATATCTCTGTTAAAGGGCTAGATATATAAAAAATCTAAAATGGGATTTTTTTTGTTCAATCATTAATGAAAGTGAAATAGTGAAATAATAATTCGCTTTTAGCAGCAAGTGTGGTTCAATTTTGACAAAATAGGCTAAGAAACATTAAAGATTAATTATTCACTTGCAAGTGAATAACTCGACCTCATTGAATCCGTATTCATGTGAACTTCAATTTAACCCTTAGCTACAGATGGATAACGCATGAATCGTGCATGATCAGTCATTTAAAGGAAAAGAATGTCACCATTGAAAGTGAAACAAAGGTAAATCATTTGATTGACTGATTCGATCGACAAAAAAGCATTCTTATTCAGGTAAAAACGATGATTAACATCTATTTTAAATCTATAATATGAAATTAAATAGACCTTGAAAAATCAAATTGCATGAATCGTTTAAGGTGGATGAAGTGTTTTCCTCCATCTTGGATTTTGAAGTAGCAGATAACAATTGGTCTAGATCTTTAATGAAATGTGCAAATTTTGAGAGTAGTATGTAGTTCATATGTAAGACTGTTCATGTTAATATAGAAAATTATGAGTTTTATCATATTTACTGCTGTATTTTCTTAAAAACACAATATTTTTGTTTGATTCATTTTTTTTCAACATTGCCACATAAGGGGAGGTAACTCGTATAGTCGGGGAGATAACTCAGATAAAGTAATTTTTATAATAGAAAGTGTTGTAAATTTACCTATTTTAATATGTAGCAAGAAAACAAGTACGGTGACCCCATTTTTTCTTTTTCTTATCTGAAAGCATGTTATAAGAGCTATCTTCTCACATTTTATCTTAAAATTCTATGGTGTAGTTTTCTTTTTATCACACAAAATTGGATTTTTTCATGCATAATCTATACAAAATCTGACAATTTTGCAGAACCTATAGCGTGAAAAAAAGTCCGGTGACCCATACAAAAGCATGATAAAAACAACATTTTGACAAATTATTAAAAAATTCTCTGGATTTTAAGTAAGACCCCCCCCCCCCCCCCCCCCCCCCATCCACCTTAATCTTTTTATATCTATATTTATGTTTATATGCCTTATATGGCCATCGACGCCTTTTCGAGGTCAACTAGATAGTTAATGAGATGGCGTCTATACTAAAATACACACGAAACGAAGCTCCTTATTATCTCTTTATATTGATTATTTCAGACTTTTAATAATTTGGATAAATGTTTTACACTGTTATAAATCAATTATGAGAATTTGAATCGAATCGTTGAACACGAATTCGACATCTAGTGCCCCTTTAAAGTATATTAGTTTTAGAAAATTCTTCTTAGGATCTTGATGTTTGTCAAATTAAAGTGCGTTGTTTGGGTCTCCACTTTTTTTGTTACGGATATAAGTTGGTCATCTTTATTAACTGTATTGGGGCCTCGGTGGCCGAGTGGTCTGAGAAGTTACTATTGTAAACACTAGCCAGTAAACACTGAGGTTGTGAGATTGAACCCCGCTTGTGTAGCTGCACTCGACTCCAATCGTAATTGACTTGGATTGTAAGTTTTCCTATCGAAGGTAGATGGTTTTCTCCGGGCACTCCGGCATCCTCTACAAAAAAAACTAGCCGCCACGAAATAGCCATAACGCGATGCTTAAAAATGGCATTTAAATACAAAAATCAAATCAAATTTACTGAATTAGAAAAAGAAACAAAAGATACCGAAGGGGTATTTTTAATAGTAGTTTTCAAATAAACTGAAAAAAAAAGAAAATTTATTCAAAGAAAGACAACTGTATAAAACATAACATAGAAAACCAAAGATTGAGGAACGTCGTATTGCAAATGTAAGTACAAACACTAAAAGTTGAATTCCTCACGGGAATGAGCTTCTTGTTGAATGCATCATGTGTGACTCCGACCCCAAGAAAAGCAGTTTAAGCATAGTTCCGTTTCTTTAATTATAAAGACATGTAATAAGTTTCCTTATCAATTTATACCCGTCATAGTGAAATTTTTTTTACTGAGGTATAAGATTAACTGATACACAAAGACAAACAACAACATACAACAAATGGCCAACAAAGCCTCTCTTATACGATACGGGTTCAACATATTGAGGAGTATAGCTAATTTATAGCTCAGAAAATGTCCAAAAGGCCCGTCATGAACATATTTTATGAAGCTGATCCCGTATTGTCGTATATGTATAGTCCAACTATGACAAATTGCATTTCAAATAGTCATCAAATATGTATATGAACGTACATAAAGATACATTTTATTATATGTTTTCCATGACTCTTTTCATTAAATAAATTTGATATTATTATGAGAGCGTTTAACATTCCCTACTTCTCTGCAAACTCAGATATGAGGATACCGTCTGGCAATTTCACAAACGACCTTATGAAGCTTCCAGTTTTTTCTTTGGCATTTTCTTGAACAATAAGTGGCTGTTTTGCATCTGCTACATGTCTTGAAGTCTCCTAGACTAAAAATAAAACACTGAAAACATTCCTGGATGTTGCTTTCGTTGCCTCCAAACCACGTGTTGTACAAAATCACCAACGCATGCAGCATTGCTGCATTGAATTGGTATTGTTTCTTTTTCATGTCCTCTGTAAAAATCATAAAACATGTATCAAAAGACTTCATTGCTTTCCATGACCGATATAAATCAATTAGAGCTATCGATCTCAATCCAGAAGTGTATGAAATCCAAGATGTCAAGTTATATGCTACATCAAGATGTCTGACATTTGGTCCAGACAGCAAGTTATAAATCATTCTGAAATATTTTGCATGGCGCGTAGATTTACCCTTAAGTCTCCTTTCAATTAAACATTTTAGCAAATAATAGTAGACATGGCTGTCAACAACAGCCCTGTAATGCCATAGAAAGGATTTGTGCGTTTTATCGGTCTCATTTAAGGGAACACCAATAGACCGAAACATTTCAAATTTTAAGGCATCCGGGGTAATTGGAAGTTCTGTTGGTAAAAATGTAACACATGTGGACAACTTTAAATTGGAGTATTTCATACTGCTAAAGTTTGCAATCATATAATCTTTGACAATATATCTACAGGAACAAATTGACGGTCTATACTCTATAAATTCCTTAGCCTCTTGGTCCAAGAACCATGCACACTCATTATACAGTCCAACAGCGTACAGTACTGCTATCAACTTAAGTCGTCCTGATGCATCGCCTTTTATAAAGTATAAGAATGACCCAAGCAGTAGAAAGTTTCGAACCTGAGCATTCGGATGTCGAATAGCCATTGCCGAAATATTACTAGCCAAGCAAGTGTAGATATAGGGTATCAGTAGTGATAGGGCACATCTTGTATCTTCTGCCGTGTGTTCAGTTATAGTTTCAATATGCTCAATTCGATAGAGCGTTATCCAGAGAGATTTTATGAATTGACGAATATCTTTATCAGGTAGGTAGTAATAATAGCCAAGTATTCTCTCATTAAACGTAGCGATTGAATCCGATATGATTGCTCTCCTTCGACAGTATAAATCAATTAAATAGTCTCTTTTGCTATTTTGTTTAAGCAGTTGATACCACCCTTTTGACCCCCGTGATCTGATATAGTCACAGATATTGTTTGTTCTTACAATAAGAAGACAATCATATCCGACAATTAAAAGTTTTTCTAATATATTTTCTAATATCAATCGGCATCCATCGTTTAGCCTTCCATCAAATAAGTTTTCACCAGGAATAAAGTAATCGGGACAAAAACCAAACTTAATCCATGTCAACATTTTCTTTATGCACAGCTTTGTACAGTGAAACAACAGTTCTTTCCTCCAAACAACTCCGTCGTTATTTTCTATTACATGAAATAAACATGTCTTCCAATGGTATGATGATATGCAGTCCATACCTAGTATATCCCGATTAATCATTTTAAGAAAAACGTAACATTTGTGTTGGACATCTGTGAAACTAAATACGAGTTTCCGCTCCTGCAAAGACAAAGAAATTCTCCATTCTAAGTCTGTATCTGATGACAAAGGGTGACCTTTTCTGACAACAAAAAATCCAAGCGATTTCAATTCTTTAATCATGTCTTGTGTAGGCCAGCCAAACAACCTGCGTCGGGAAAGCCATTCTTGTGCCATTGTTGGCCATGTTTTACATCGATAAGATGTAACATGATCCACATAATATCCATAATAATTTTCTGTTTTTAAAGCAGGCTTGTTTTTTGCTCTTGAAGAAATATGATTTTCTCTTCCAGATTCCCCAAATAAATCAACTAAAATAATTCGTTCAGACTTATCAATTCTTAGAATACGTCTGTTCCAAAAATCAGTAACAACAGGCCAATGTATATTTGTGCACGGTATACCTCTCATTACAACTTGTAGTTTGACATATCCGGCAGGTGTATCGATTTCTCTAATGAGTAGTAAAGAAAACACATTTTTCTTAGCTTTTGATATGTTTTCGATGACAGGAAAAGTTTCGTCACATTGCATTACATCAAGGTCATTCAGCATTTCTGTGAATCAAAACATAGGATGTTAAAATATAAGTACTAATCAACAATACGTTGGTCGACTTCATCATACAAACTGGATGTAGACTCATTTTCCTAATATTTCTTATTTAGGATATTACAAAACATACGTGTTTTAACTATTTGCCAAATTGTATGCAATTTATGTTGCGTCATTTGAAAATATGCTTAATGTTCATGTGACTAGATATTATTATGCTGTTTATTTTCGCACTTTTTTCTTTCAATTATAAACATATTGGTATTTGATCTGTTGTGATCTTTTGCATGTTGTATTGCTCATTGACTTCAGTTGTAAAGTTAATTATTTTCTATATTACGACGACGTAATATTTGCTATCGAAACATCCGGGTCTAACTTATTGAGATACAACGACCTTCGGGTCTGTAATCATTTTATTCTGACCAAATACCAAAAGGTTTACTTAACTTATAGACATGAATTTTATTCATTGTGGATTAGTAAAAGGTACTCGCTTACTTGTGCAATACGCCGTTTATTGTGCTGCCCCAAATAATGATTGATTGATTGGTGGTTGCTTAAGGTCAAATGGCAAATATTTCAATCATGTTTGAGTTGAGAACGAAATAACAATAATTAAAATAAAGTAGGTCTTGAATTGAGCATGATGGAGGTCGGGTAAATTTAGACTGCCAGTAAAAAATGAGAGTGAATTGGATAGGGACAGACATTTTGCCTTGCAGCAGGCTACCTACACACCACTCAAATTTTTGTTATAGAGTATAGAGCGTGGCATTTTTTTAGCATAAGGAATCGAATTAAGTGTCTCAATTCTGACCAGACGTGGCTGTGCACAAGTACATTTTGCACAGTCAAATGGACGCTCCACTTTTGCAAAGGAATGTACTGCCGGTCAGAAGACGACCTTTAGTGACTATATTTCTTTTCCTCAGCCAACCTTTGGGTTTGCTCTAAATAGATTCATACTGTTATCCTTTTTTCTAATAATAAGTAATAATGAAATCGTTTTGTTATTAATGTAGATCTTGTTAATTATGGTTGAGGAAATATATTATGTCCATATATATGTATTCTTATGTGCACGTCATATAAAATATGATCACCTGGTGTAATTGTGCCTTCACATGTACTTCCAAATCCATATTGAGTATGTGGATAGTTAAACGTTTGTTGAATCTCTCTTAATATGCCTGCTTGTTGAAGTGTCTTTCTATAAACGTCGTGCACCCCAGCAGCACTCAAGACTTCATATAACCAGATGCTATCAGCTTCCTCTGAAGACACATTTGCCGCTTGCCCTAAAAGATTGTGTGCATATATACATTGTACTTCTTCAAAAGTCCATTAATCTTGTTTCTTATATTGTGAAATGAAATCCTAGCTTAATTGCATATTATTGAAAAAGTATAAATGTATATCTGCAAACCTAAAGTCTTCAAATGCAATGAGACGATACTGGGATGAATAAAGTTGTTTTACACGTCACTGTTCGTTTTAGATATCAATATTGTAGACAGGTTGTAGGTATTCCTACATTCACTAGACCATTGCCTTATAAGATGCATTAATGTATAAACATGAACATGGTAAGTATTAAAATGTAGTCGAATGCTTCGACAGTTCATCGTTTCATGTCTTTAGCTAAAAGAATATGTATTAGTGACAATGAGACAACTCTCTATCAAAGTCAATATTTGAAAAAGTAAACCATGCATTGAAACTTTTGCCTAGGTTAACCTCCACTTTTCTCGTGTATACAATCTGTTCTTTCGTCTTCTGAGTTCACAACGCGTGCTACGTGTACACGAACCATATATCAAATAAGTGGTTAAATCCCAATAATTATCAGGCCAGGGTCTTTTATTTGAGTAAGTTTCAAAACATTTCACCAACGTATCTGTTATGAGAGTATCAACCTCAGTCTTGAACTGTCAGTGTATTTGCGCATCTTCTCGGCATTTAACTGTTTGAACGTTTGTAATGAACGTTTATCCAAAATTTATGAAGAAATTATTTTATTTCAATGGAAAGGTTTGACTAACAGAAAAGGTACCATCTGATTTACTATTTTCTTGTATGATGTATGTCTAAAACATTTTATCAAATAGCTTGTATTTGAAAGGGAAATTATTACAATGTAGTTAGCATACATTAACTGCTTTTAGGAATGCATTAACATGATATTTGTTAAGACACCTCTTATCTATTTTTTGTGGACCATGCTGTCTTAACTTAGTGGAATTTAATCAGATATTTGAATTAAGAAGACTAAAATGTATTTTGAAAAGGAACACTTATTGCAAGGACAAATAAGTTGCTTTAGAAGCCTCTGCCAATACTACAATATTTGTGGTCCAGAAGTAGTTCTTGAAAGTATGATGTAATTTTGATTAGCCAAATTATCATTGATTTTACCATGTTTAATACAACACTAGTTGCACTGTGTTTTTTAAAAGAAATATTGCTAACTGTATCTGTTGATATGAATAATCATTTATATGGTCATAATTATAAATTAACTGATTTCAAAACGTTGAATATTTTAGATACTAAGGCTTTTTTACTTCAGAAATAGAATTTGGCAAAACTTTTAGGAACTTTTGGTTCTCAACGCTCTTCAACTTCGTACTATAATTGGCCTTTTTAATTTTTTTTTATTCGAGCGTCACTGATGAGTCTTTAGCAAACGAAACGCACGCCTGGCGCTTATACAAACAATTTCAATCCTGGTATATACGATTAGTTTATTGTACTCATTTAAATCCATATTTGTTTAAAGTAACTAAGCTTTGAGTATAAGGTATTTTTTTAATTGTTTTTTGCTTTCTAAAATATAAATTAGTATTCATCTATCATAAATTGGTGTTACTACCATTCACCTTTACCGTTGTTATTAAACCTATGAAGACAGACTTTATAGATATAGGAAGATGTGGTATGAGTGCCAATGAGACAACTCTCCATCCAAGTCGTAATTTATAAAAGTAAACCAGTATAGGTCAAGGTACAGTCTTGAGTTTGCTTACTTGTAAAAAGGTCAGGAAGACCGTATAGATTTGGTGGGTTCGAGTTACACAAAACGAAGCTTAAATATTAGCCCAATTTAAGTATATTAAAAGCAAATCGATAGATCAGATGAAAACAAAACTAATGATAACAAGTTTGAAACATTGGTGTACTACTGTTGCCTTTATTTTGTACTGTAAACCAACATCTTAATGCAATTATTAATTTTTGAATTCGCATTTAGCCTTTTAAAGATAATTTTTATTTATTGATTTTCGAATCATTCTGGAAATTTTGTAGCTTTGCTCGTGTATTAAATGGAGGTCCACGTTAGCTATATCTGCGACGATTTATCACAATAAATTAATCACTCGAAAACATCATTTGGTTTATTGTATGCCATCCTTTAATCTCAATTAACAAAAGTGTTCCACAACTTCCTCGCTTCGAAATGTTTTAAATATGTCCTTTGCTTAAGACAGAAATATGAAATATGAAAACTGCAAATGACAAAATATTGACCCCAGGTAATAATAATGTATTGTAATGTTATGTTCTAATACATGTAAGTTAAATTCACGAGGACTGTGTGTCACGATAATATAAATCTCTAATTCTTTGTGACCATTTTGTCACACATTCAAATATACATTCGTGTAAGCATTGCTGTGTATACCAACATAACCTTTGACTGAAATTATATAGCTAGATATAAGTAGATGTGGTATGAGTGCCTATGAGACAACTCTCCATCCAAGTCACAATTTGTAAAAGTAAACCATTTTAGGTCAAAAGACGGTCTTCAACACGGAACCTTGGCTCACACCAAACAGCAAACAATAAAGGGCCCCAACAAATGACTAGCATTCAAACGAGAAATTCAACGGTCTAATCTGTAAAAAAACGAGAAATGAAAAACATTTATGAACCACATCAACAAACGACAACCACTGAACGTCAGGTTCCTGACTTAGGACAGGTGCAAACAAATACAGCGGGTCTAAACGTTTTAATAGGTACCAACATAACCTGAAACAATAGTGTAACATCATACTTTAATTACCTTCCTGACTCCTGTTTTCTTGATGTTTTTCGTTGACTGACTCATTCTGCGATTTTTCTATTGGTAGAAAACATCGACGCATCAAGTTTTTACATTTCTCCATATCATAAACTTCTAAAATGGACATGTTTTTCACATTGAACATGCATAACTGACTTTCATTTTTATATTTGACACATCGATATGAAATCATCAATGTGAAACGGGAATAGAATAAATCATACAAAACTAGTTCAGATATATTTGCAAGTTTACACTCCAGAAAACCTAGTGTCATTACACAATAAGGTATTTTAAATGATATAATGATCACTTACATTCCAAATATACTAGTCGACAAAAATAATGTTACACAAACTACAACCTAAGTATACATAATATTTATACAAAATAGCTTTATTAAAGATAAGCATTTGATTTCCAAATAACAGCAAAGAAAATCAAAGTTTCAAATACTAAAATGATTTAAATACAAGTATTGCCCTTGCATACTGAATGTGTTTTTCCACAATCAATCAATTAAAACTAATACGCAATACAATTGAGAATATCATTTTGTCAGTTCTTCTATAACTCTAGCAGATTTCATCAATAACTTATGACTTACCGAATTAGGCTATTTACCGGATTTGTAATAACATAAGCAACACGACGGGTGCCACATGTGGGGCAGGATCTGCTTACCCTTCCGGAGCACCTGAGATCACCCCAAGTATTTGGTGGGGTTCGTGTTGCTTAGTCTTTAGTTTTCTATGTTGTGTCATCTGTACTATTATTTGTCTGTTTGTCTTTTTATTTTTGGCCATGGCGTTGTCAGTTTGTATTCGATCTATGAGTTTGACTGTCCCTCTGGTATCTTTCGTCCCTCTTTTATGAGGTTTACTTATTCCAAACGCAATCAATTGAAGCTATTACACAATAATATCGAATATATCATTATCTCAGCTTCTAATATAACTCGAACAGATTTCTTCAATAAAGTATACAGTCTATGTATTCCTCTTTCATTACAACTATCCCGTATACTGTAACAATAATTAAACATTAAGATAAACAATACGTATATGCATAGGTAAGCACTTTCGTCTACTTTGTTGTAAGTTGATTCTTTTTGATATTGTATAAACTTGCTCATCGAATTTAGGTTATTGTCAAGGTATAAATCAAAAAGTTTTTCACAATTACAGTCCCTAATCGTTCATTTGAAATATTGATTTCTAAATTCTTCCCAGTTGAATAAAGCCTATGTTTTGAACCGTTGATCAGTTTCATCCAATTTTCCTGACAACATACTTCAATAACATAAATATAATTTTGAGAGCTAGCATTTAACTCATACAAAATAATAATAATGATAATAATAATCTTTATTTACAAGGATCATAACAACTATATGCATACATCATAACATACACATTGTATACACACGTGTAATAAGTATTTAAAGAATTTAAACTCCATAAAGCACTGTAATACAAATACACATTATTCAACGTGGTGTGAATTTAAACAAGTTACCTGTATACTCTGTTTATGTTGATATAATTGATAATTATACACGATATGAAACAAACTCTGTAGAATCGAAAATGTGTAAATTATACTATAACATGGAAACGTGTAAAACTCTAATACTAAGAAAAACGCAGGATATATTTCAAAGGCGATTGAAACAAAAGTAGTCAGTAAGTTACAGTATTGGTGTTTTACTTCTATTAAATAGTATTGCAGTACAAACTGTGAATTTTTATGCATCCTGCAAAAAAAACAAAAAAAGTGAAAAACTACTTATTATTTTGACATGTTTGAGTAGGACAGGCAATACGTTTAGTATGTTTTATTTAAACGGTCTTTTGATTTATACTTATTTCTGGAAAACAAACTAAAGAAGTAAAAGCATTATTTATAAAATCACATCTTAAATGTGGTGTGCTCTCCGATATCCAGATGTTCACAGTTGTCTTACAAACTTATTTTAAATCAATTTTAACTTGCCTTAAACAGGTACACACGACAATTCGAATCATATTTCATTTCAAATTAAGGAGGAAAAGGGACAAAGCCAGTGTATGACTTAATAAATAAACAATCATTTGAAATAATACATTTCAATCAAGTGACTTTTACAAGATTATTTAAAGGGGTGACAATTGCTATGGTACAGGTTTAAACTTTCAGAAAACAAGAAGGAAAAAAAACCACAAAAAAAGTGGCCACTGAGACGAATTGTGTGTTTTAGAATGGGGTTTGTTCCGAATTAATTCAATGTTAGTAAAATCGTTCGTCGGTCACTTATTAATACAAAATCATTTAGATTGATAAAACTCGAATAATACAACTGTTATTTAATAATTTTATAAGGAGTAGACTTGACCTTAAGGGCATATTCAATTTTAATTTATAGAAATACAGTTTCATGCAAGTCAGCTATATAAAATAAAATGCGATTTTGAATTATTTCAATTCAGACCAATTCTTATCAGTCATACGGTCGTTTTAATTACTTTCGCTAGACGTATCTTGTCAAAGACTATTGATCAACAATTAGTTTTATTCAATTAATGTCATTTTTTTTAATTTGTATAACTATGCAAACTTATTGATTAAATTATATAGCAAAATTCATATTCTTATGTATCATTACTTCATTTTATTGAATTGATTTCAAAGTATTTCGTAATAAGATAATTAAAATATATGAATATCATCAAGGAAGTTCGGGTTTTCCACAATCTGATTTAAAAGTGGTTATATATCTAAAACTTCCGCGTCTGCGTCTCTTTATTTTTTTAATCGTGATCTAATAAAAAGAACATGCTTCTTTGTAACTAAACAGAAAAGTTTTTCAAAGAAGATTAACCACAAAGATAAAATTTAAATTGAATAGCTGTTAAATATGTTTGTAAGTAAAAAACTTAGCGGGAGTCATGCTATTAATTGATAGGAATCAGATTACGGGAAAAATTTTTATAATCAATCAAGACATTTACAGCTGGTCTGGTTTTATTGGTGCATTTTTAAACTACAATATGTTAAAGGTTAAAACAGTAATCATAAATCCACTCCCGCTACTATTCGACCACTTTCTATTAGATCATATGTCAAATTGTTTCAGATCTCTGCCAATTTTATAGTGAATTTATTTTGTCGACGGACATTTAAGGACATTCCAGTCATTTAGATATAAAAACAAACACATTATTACGGTTAATGTTATATTTATTTATCCATATATTTTATGATGGTGTGATACTTAACCCCTAACGGGAGGGGGTTTGGTTGAATTTCATATGGTGAAGGAATAATCTTTAATCATTTTGATTGTGGTCTGGAGCTGGCATGTCAGTTACTGCTAGTGGTGTTTTGTTAATGTATGTATCATTGTCATTTTTTTTGTTACCTATTCTGACATCAAACTCGGACTTCTTTTGAACTGTTTGAAGTGATTTTAACTGTGTGTATAGCTGTGTGTTTCTTTATTCTACATTGGCTAGAAGTACATGTATAGGAGGAAAGTTGACATCTTTCTAAACATGTTAAACCTCGCCGTTTTGATGCGCCTGTCCCAAGTCAGGAGCCTCTGGCCTTTGTTAGTCTTGTATTTTTTTTAATGTGCGTTCATTTTATGTTTTTGAGTTTATCGTGACGTCCATTTTCACTAAACTAGTACACACATTAGGGGCCAGCTGAAGTACGCCATCAGGTGCAGAATTTGCTTGCTGTGTTGAAGATGCATTTGTGGCCTTCGGCTGTTTTCTGTTCTTTGGTCGGGTTGTTGTCTCTTTGACACATTCCACATTCCCATTTAAAATTGCATTTACATGTACATACCCAAAACGAGATTGTCAATAAATTGCTAACGTCCTTGAATGGTATATTTTTACTTGTATCTCCACAGTTTTCTCAATTATTAAGACACATTTACATATAAACATAAACTGAGGATTACCGTTACCCTTCATTTAAATATTCTTATTTTAAGTACTTCTATCAAAATAACACAGACTATTTTTAATTATCCACCAAAAGGAAGTTTTAAATAACATGTGTGGGTCTATTTTTAAAATAATACACTTGAGTTGTCCTTTGTCTATTTTTTTTTATAGCATTTGTAACAAGGAAAGCCATCGAAACAAAAAGATGACCACGGTCATCGTAAATAATGAAATTTTCAAACGACAAATTAGCCTTGGTTTGAAGTGTCTTCCCAATTATGAAATAAAACGTATAAATGTCATGAGCTAATTTGTATTTGTATTTGTTATGTCTAAGAGAAAGTGGAAAATCGCTATTTAGAAACCGTTTTTTTTTTCTTAATAAGAGTAGCTTTGATTTTGATTTCAACTATATTTATATTAACATGAAAATATCAACTCAGGAGTCCAAAAAAAAGGATTCCACAATATAGTTTTGACATGACGTGAATGACAATGAAAATATTGTGATGAATTAAGTCATATAGAATTTAAAGTGCAGTATCGTATGGGACGTAGGCTTCTATTTCATTGTTTGTCAATGGTGAAGTAGGTTGATTAGACAATAATTTATTTTAGGTTAACCTTAAACGGAGTATGGTATTGTTAAATTTAAACCGATAAAATGTGTTTCAAGAATTTGAGACAAAGTCCAGTATATATATGGAAATAAATGACATAATGAAAACAATGATTTGATGAATGAAGTTTAGCATTAGCCATCTTATTTGTTTTCTAATCTTGATATCGGACAGTAGAGGTATAATGATATATAAATTTCTAATAATAATATTTGGTGTTAAACGTTGACTTTGCAGAAAAGATATAAAACACTTGCCCAAATGTATAAACTGATGCGTTGTTTGCTAAATTCATTATGTAATACTTGTTGAGTGTTGTTATGAACTAATGAGTTGGTATTTCATTTGAGTAAAAGATGTATAAAAATAAAAACACGCGTTTTACATGGTTTAAATTTAGTATTTTTGTCATTACTACCACTGGTCGAAACTTTTGTTAATGGAATATTGTCCTTATATTGACTGTATTTAGGAATGTAAACAAAATAAGCATTTTTTATGTAACTTGATAGCCCACTTCATATTTCGAATTTCTATGTATGCAGGTAACCAAATTCTGAACAGTCTGGCCATACTAAACACATCTAATTGACTGCAAGATGTATGAACGATATTTTATTCAAACTGAAGATTCTTTACACAGGGAAAACAATTAAAATTGACAATCATTATTTTTAAGCACTCCCTTTCCCTTGCTTTTTAACAAGTCACATCTAATTTTTGTGTTATATATGCATCTGTATGAAAACAGCATCTTCCATAGATTTGATTTCCAATAGTTGAAATGGTGACATATAATCTCTTTTTTGGTGTGTTCATGACAAAAATCGGAATGTTGATACAACATATAGCAAAAAATGATGTTAATTTGTCACAAAACTCCTCAAAATGTGGTTCAAAGAAGAATGTCAATCCATCAAAATGATACCTTTTCTAAAACCGTAGACGTTTAATATGAAGAAGTAAACAAAACATCATATGCATTTCACCTCATTTTTTCATACAATTGAATTAAATAGTTGGAGACTCAAATCTGTGTAATAAATTATCACAATAATTTGTAGATCTAAGGCCGGTATGGATGTAAAAAAACGGATTGTCAAACAGAAAAATGGCCTATGAAACATGCCAAAAAAAAATCTTGATGTTCATATAAACTGACTTTGAAGACTATATTATTCTTCAGCTATCTAATATCAATTTTATCACACCAAAACTTTCATACTTTCAAAACAATTCACAAAAGCAGAAATGCAAAACCAAACTAAGTATTGCTACCTTAGATTAAAATGACATTTGGTATTTAATTAGGTAGATGTATATGCTAGTATTTCTAATTTGTTTGTGAAAATGGCCTAGCAATTTAGCATGTACATTTTTATTTATTTAGATATATTTATAAGTATGATGAGTAAACATGTGTGAATGGCAATTGACTTGATTAGATATTTCGCTAGACGTTACGTTATCTTTTTTATTTATGTTTCAGATTGTAATAATGTCTAACAGAGAAGATGCGGAGTAGAAAAAAGTCAAACAGAAAGCTGAGACGACAGATTCTCATTTAATTTGTTCACAGAAGAAGAAAAAGCTGCAATAAACAGCAGTATGGAGTTATTTCACAAATAAATACATAGAGGTGAGTCGACAGTAGACATCCATGTACATAAAATACCACTAACAACCTTGCAGGGACAAATGTATGCCAGTTCAACACTATCATTTGTTCCCACAAATAATGGTTTTATATTTGAACTCCACCTTTCAGCAGTTAGTAAAGGTTTTGTATAACAATTTATTATAAAAGATTCAAGAAAGACACTGATTTGGCTAGAATGCAGAATTTGGCCCCAATGCAGTTACATGACAATGCTTGGTTGACAAATCTGTACGAAGTGCCATAGCATACTTAGAAAACGGAATATATAGAAAGCCCCGCACTGTATATCACTCAGTTAGTTGGTGCCTGTATTTTTTTTGTAATCCACGGTCATATCAGAGGAATTGTTCTAATGGACAAGAATGGTCTTTTATATAAGAAGTGTTGCAAAATAGATGTGGTCGATCTTTAATAAAGACGATTTTGTCGTACCAAAGTGTGCAAATTTGACCATCGTTGCGGAAAGTTAAAATGCAATTGTCACTTTATTAGATGTGCGAAACGAGCTGTAAACATTTTAGACACATATGCCCGATCTTAAAAAGGCAATATTTCTATCACTTAAGTATTTCTTTTGATTTTGTTGTGTTAGCTATTTGTTGTCAATTTTGGACCATATACTTAATCATATGAACTTGACCAGTATAAACCTCAATTATATGATTCATACGTCACATCGTTATCAACGAGGGAATTTGAATGCACATGCAATACTAATAGTCCCTGTCTAAATGTATCAACGTGATTTTGTAACACAACCTCAACATATCATAAATTAAGATAACAAAATCATACATTTATAGTTTTACTGAATTGCAGTGCGAACAATTCAAAAAAAATTATCACCATGAGTAATATATCAAATAACTTAGTTTACGAAAAAAATGTATACAATTTTCTTTTCGGGTATTTTCAATTGCAAGTGAATTTCAAATATTTCACCATTTATTGCAGAGAAAACTGAAAGATCAAGCAAAAGGCGACAACTATTTACCAAAACTGCTAGAGAATCAAATGATCTTGGCAGGTCAGACAGAGTAGCAGAGCAAATATCTTCTACAGGCACTACCCTATTATACTGCAGAAATGGTATGATTCCCAACGCAGATGTCAATCAACAGTCATTTGTCCGATCGGCAAGGACAACAGGAGAAATTCAAGACCTTGTAAACATAATCTGCTTACTATTAGGACAGCAGTTATACAAAATGGTTACTAAAGCATTCTAATGAAGATATTTACATACCCGAAAAGTTGTGGTTTTCATATAAAACATGATTTTAAAACAGGTATTGCAGAACCTTATGATTTAAGTTATGAAGGTCATTTTGCAAGGTATTTGGGTCCTTCATATATTCCTAGATATGTATAATGGCTCGTTTAGAAGCCGCGATGTTTACCCAATGTGGTTACATTTTAGGTGTACGTAGTGTGATTGAGTGTTTCCATCATTTTGAAATCGTTAAAAACTCCAATAACAGAATCCCTACCTAATTAAATTCTTATTTGAAAAAAATTTCCTTTTACTAATTTATACTCTTGAATAACACAAATTCGTCAAGTGCTAGAAATATCATTATGTCTAACGTCATTGCGCTGATATTTTGTATTTTACCTTTCTCATTTTTCTATATTCGACCTGTTATAATGCAGGCTACATATGCGGAGCTATTTCCATTGTTTTTTTCAACTGTTTCTATAAATTTAATATGGCATGTTCGTATAAAAAGTAAAATCACAAAAATACTGAACTCCAAGGAAAATTCAAAAAGGAAAGTCCCTTATCAAATGGCAAAATCAAAAGCTCAAACACATCAAACGAATAGATAACAACTGTCATATTCCTGACTTGGTACAGGCATTTTCTTATGTAGAAAATGGTGGATTGAAGCTGGTTGTATAGCTAGCTAAACCTCTCACTTGTATGACAGTCGCATCAAATTCCATTATATTGACAACGATGCGTGAACAAAACAAACATACAAAATAGGTAAAAATGTCTAAAATAGGGGTACAGCAGTCAACATTGTGTTATCATCTTAATCACTATAAAAACAAACAAATGTAACGAAGAAGCACAAAAAGGCATACATCAAATTTGACATCCTCATTTTCCTTTTTTATTATACGATTATATTTATCTATGTAAAATCCACCCATAAAGGATGGAAGGTTTTAAATACTGGCGTAAAATCGCGTGTTTGAAATTCGCACAGACATAAAAGAATTTTGTCGTTCAAAGTATGACGGGATACATAAGTACAGAGTCACGTAAAATGGATATCACAAACAACAGACTCAACAGTAAAAGTAATATTAATAGATAAAATAATTTTGTGGTTCAAAGTATGACGAGATACATAAGTACAGAGTCACGTCAAATGGATATCTAAAAAAACAGACTTAACAGTATAAGTAATATTAATAAAGACAAATAAAAGAATACTATAACACGTTATTAAGATGATACTAGTAAACAACGTCAGTACGCAGAAGCTATACATCAAGACCATCGTGTATTATTTGTGAAGTTGATACGGAATATTTATCAACAAGGTCTTGGTACCTTCCGATGAACTTTTTTTAGAAAAAGGACGAGACGTTCTTTGACATACCCTTGGTTCATCAACTTTCTGCTCAGACACTGGTGACGTTTTACAAAGTCTGAGTAGGAACTGCAAGCTCTTGAATACCGAATAAGTTGGGAAATGTATATCCCATATGTAGGTGAAGTTGGTATATTGCTACTAGGGTGGGGGAAATTGATAATTTCAAAATTAAAATCGTCTCATTTGTCATAGATTCTGGTACTGAGATGACTGTGTATGTCAAATTCGAGGTATAAGTCTAAAAATGAGGCGGAGGAAGCCGTGTCTGTTGTTTCTTTAATTTGTAGTTCTGGTGGATATATTAATGGAACCCAATCAGAAAAATTCGGATTGTTAATGGAAAAAACATCATCAATATATCTGAAAGTGAAATTAAATAACCTGGCTTCTTTGATCTTCCTGTTTTTGACAAGTGTCCGAAGGAACTCCGATTCATATGAAAATAAGAAGAGGTCGGCAAGGAGAGGCGCACAGTTCGTTCCCATAGGAATGCCGACAATTTGTTGAAAAAGTCTACCTCCAAATTCAACAAATATATTGTCAATAAGAAACTCCAGCATACTGATCACTTGTTCATCTGTGTAGCATGTTTTACCCTTTTGTTCACTATTAACAAAATATGTCTTATGGTATCCCAAAGTAATACATTTATAGCGTATGCTACCATTTTTATGTTGAAAAGCATTCATATGTTGTCTTTCTATTGATATCAATGTGTAAGGCGTAATGCTATAACTTTTACATGAAAACTGGTGTTAAAATAATTAAATTGTGTGCACTTTTCAACTCTATGGAATGAAACGAAAACATACAAACATTTTTGAGAAAGTTCACCAAAATTAATTTGCATTGCTTAACTGTAGGCATTTAGATTGTACGGTTTATATGATCCCATTGCAGGTGGATGCCAAAGTCATTAAAGGTGTTTCAAATTATTTTTTTTTGTTAGCGAGTGTGAATACGACCAGTACTTCCTTTCTGTCGATTTATGACGTTTTAAGAAATAACATTGAAAGACAGTTATCTTATTAAAAATTATAACATACACATTGTCAATTTACATACATGTAGTAATATTTTTACGATGCATTGTAAGTATTTTTCAACATTTTAACATATTATGATCTGCAAATGCCCGACTTTAATATTTATTGACTATAACTGATGCATGCAATTATGTACACCCGATCTAAATTCTTTCGTTGTATTCATTAGAAGAATAAGCAAGAAAGACAAGTTATTCATATATGAACGTTTAAATATACGTCACTGAATATTTAATAAAACTTTGTGCATGAATTGCTTGTTTTAAGTTTGAGTAAATGGGAGATACATAACGATCATGATTCAGAAATCTAGCACTTGTTTTGGACGATAGTATGTATATAATAAATATTTGTATAGATACACAGATAAAATGTATCTAAATTAAAAGTAATTGCATTCAACCTGAAGTTTACCATTTAAAGATACCTGGAAACTTGAATATCTCAGAGATGACTTTTGATAAAAAAATATTTAGAAACTAGTCGATTTTTCTAAACCAATAATTGATATTCCTTTTCATATTAAGGTTCCTCTGTTGGCTTCTGGAGGGTTTACGTCTAAATGGGTACAATATGCGCAAATAACAATCAGGAAAGCGCTTCGGACGCATGAAATTTATAACCTGTTGTTTCAATTTTTTAGAAAGAAGTTTGGGTGTTTTATGAAAGGAAAAACGAATTAGTCACACTAGACTTTGTATGGTTATATTTTGTATCAAGCTAATAAACCCAGAAATTGTTCCTCATATTTTCTTGATTAGTTAACATGCTATTCATAATAGTCATAAAAATCATAATCATGATAATGGCCATACTAATCATGTTATTTGTGTTTTTTTATTCCATACGATCGAAGATAGTTTATAAAAAATTGCGGTTTTTGTCCAACGCAATCATAGGTTTGAACGTTGTTTTCAATTTAGAATTGTATACATTATATTTTCCTTCGGGTTTGTATGATCCGTTTACTCTATTTCGAAGACTCTTTAAAATTCAAGAGTCTATCCTAAATTGAGGTAAATTATATGGCCTTCCAAATACCGTTTCGATCCTTAACATCACTGAAGAGGCATTAATTGTCGAAATCCGGATATAGTGTTCAAAGTTTTGCACCTCATGTTTGTGGTATACAATCTTTTCCACAAGTTTAATGTTTTCTGTTTGGTATTAAATTAATGTTAAGATCCATTTTGTTAGATCTGGTGATCAATTTTTTTGGCAATCGCCAATGGCATTCAGCAGGGTTTAAGAACATCAGTTGTTCGACCTATCAGCCAAATGCGATTTGTTAAATTAGACTTTTTTAGTTTTTTTTTGTCTCTTGGAAATTGTTTTTTTTGTGCTGTATTTAGAACCCTCTACCAAAAAATTTGTTTTACATGCACATGTATAACAATTGCAGTTTTGATCCAACGCAATCATAGGTTTGAACGTTGTTTTCAATTTAGACTTTTTTTATATTTTTTCGGGCTTGTATTATATGTTCCTTTCGGTTTATATGATCCGTTCATCCTATTTCGACTCTTTAAAATTCAAGAGTCTATCCTAAATTGAGGTAAATTATATGGCCTTCCAAATACCGTTTCGATCCCTAACATCACTGAAGAGGCATTAATTGTCGAAATCCGGATATGGTGTTCAAAGTTTTGCACCTCATGTTTGTGGTATACAATCTTTTCCACAAGTTTAATGTTTTCTGTTTGGTATTAAATTAATATTAAAATCCATTTTGTTAGATCTGGTGATCAATCTATTTTGCAATCGCCAATGGCAGTCAGCAGGGTTTAAGAACATCAGTTGTTCGACCTATTAGTCAAATGCGTTTTGTTAAAATAGACTCTTTTACTTTTTTTTTAGTTTTTTGGAAATTGTTATTTGTGCTATATTTAGACCCTCCTACCAAGAAATTTGTTTAACATGCACACGTATAAAAATTGCGGGTTTCATCCAACGCAATCATAGGTTTGAACGTTGTTTTCAATTTAGTCTTTTATATATATTTAAATAACAGCCCAACAACAATGAAGAATGTTAGATCTGTAAATATATAAATATAAATTTAGATTTTGCTAGAAGATTTGCTACAGACCTGCCAGAGAAAGAACATTTTAGCATTTGATTTTACAATGTTGATGATGCTATTGGAATAAACGAGGAACGTAGGACGGCTTGTCAGCAAGCACAGACAGTATTGGAGATTATTTCTACGTTTACTGACAAAAACACAATGTACTACATAGGAAGCTCAATTGAAGGCACGTTTGTATCAGGTGATACCTTAATCAAGTACAATTCCCCTTGTTTACAAACGCATTTAACTGATCTGTCATATAAAATAAAAAAGACATTGAATAGTTGCCAATGAGACAACTAATTACAAGAGACCAAGTAGCATATATATTAACAACTTTTGGTCACCGTACGACCCTCAACAACGAAGAAAGCCCACACCGCATAGTCATCTAAAAAGGCCCCGAAATTACAAATGTTAAACAATTTCAACGAGAAAACTAACGACCTAATGTATGTACAAAAATATGATCGGAAAACAAATATGTAACACAGCAACGAACGACAACAACCGAATTACAGGTAGGTTCCTAACTTGGGACAGGCACAAACAGAATTCGGCGGGCCCAAACTAGTGTGTTGGTGACAACCCTCCTCTAACCTGGGATCTCGCACTTACAAGTCGTGTTGCTTAGTCGTTCGTTTTCTATGTTCTTTCATCTGTACTATTATTTGTCTGTTTGTCTTTTTATTTTTATCCATGGCGTTGTCAGTTTGTTTTCGATCTATGAGTTTGACTGTCCCTCTGGTATTTTTCGTCCCTTTTTTCTCAATTGTAATAAACATTCACTATCTAAACTAGCTTAATGTTATGTTACTCTTCTATTCTTTTGTTTCTGCTTCATGAATTTTAAATGTTGGTGTATTGATATCTTGGACTTTAAATCCACATTTCAAAATTAAGTATACAATAGACCACTTTCGAGTTTGTCCTTCACCGGAAAAAACTCATCAATTATGCGCGCCTTTATGACGTCATTTACAAGATAGAAGGGATCGTCTGTATCCCTGCATTAACTATTAACATTCATCAAACGTCTTAGTGATCGTCGTTGTGCAGGATAAACTAGAAATAATGTTTGTTCTGTAGGTACTTAAATCACTATTCCCTAATGACAGCAGTGCTGATTGTCAATTATGAAAATTCAATTTGACGAATAATTCGTGCAATATAGCATCATAGTATTCCAACCACTCGCTCAACATGGGAACGGAAGTGACGATGCCCCGAAATACACGAATGATATTCACTAAAACCAAAGTTGTTGACAGAAATGCATCGAACTCGAAAGTTGTCTATTACCAACGTATATCATTTAACATAGTTATACCATATGATAATTGCATCTGAAACGGTTACATGTTTATTCGTATTTTGAGTACTCCATTTAAATGAATCCTTTTTAATCTTGACAATCTTTTTTCCATTTAGAAAATGTTTTCAATAAAGCATTTAGTTTTAGATTTTGTGTGTTTGTTTGTGTGTTTTTTACAACACATATATTGAAAAACCCAACCTAATCAGATCCGCATACGTGGAGGATTTTATAATTTGCTGTCAAAATGATTTTATCGTGTATGTCATAATTTATAATAATACTTTAAAACATCAAATTTTAGAAATTGGAGTGTAAATTGCGTGATTTTGTATTAAAAATATATTACTGACGGATGCACGTCATTAATTTCCCTCTGTGAGCCTCTGACATACCTTAGTGCTCTGTATAGCTTTTGACTACGTCACATGGCAACAGGTGTTATTATGACATTTGTTAGGTTCCAATTAGGGATAAAAACGTTGTATATTCCCCGGCAGTTTCCTGAATATATACTGACATCTCTGTGATCTTATCAAATCACAAAACTCGACACATTTCTAATCCGCAATATATTCCCATAGAGATTTAACTTAAATACTTTAGATTTTCTGTTTACAATACATATGGTGAATTAGTTATGAATTATGTTCATTTCAGTTATAATTCTATTGATTTAATTGCTGTATTGTGTCAGTAGTTTTGAGTCAAGCAAATTAAACATAGAACATGTTTAAATTGACAGGTGATGAACATGATGATGATGTAATAAAATGCCCTGAGGATTATCTTGTCTTCGAAAAAATAGAAGGATCTGTATTTGACAGAAACTCCTATTTAATTATAAGTGAAATAGATACCCCAGCTGGATACTTCAAACTGCAGCTCTTAGTATATGGTACGCCATGCACGTCGTTGTACAATTCCGAAATGTTAGCTGAACAGAAATTTATTAGTCAATGTTGTAAAATTGACAAATGTGGAAGAATAGTTCTTCATGAAATAGTTCACATACCAGATGGTCATCCCTTGTATATAAAAAGAAATAACCCCGCTATGAAAACGAAAGACTATGGTATATCCTCAGATAATAACAAAGGTTGCCGATGCAAACAATGGCCTACATTTGCAGAGGAATGGATTTTCCGTGACCGATTATTTGGATGGCCGACAAATAGTATGGTTCACAGCTGTCTTCACTCGGATTCTTCATTGTCAAAAAAGGTCATCCTTTGTCAACAGAAACAGATTTATTATGAACAGCATCGTTTTCTTTGCAAAAACAGAAACTCGTGTTTAGTCTCACAGATATACAACACAAATGTTATACTGTACTCAGAATATTCAATCGAGAAATTATCAATTCGAACGTAATAACTGCATACCATTGGAAGACATGTCTATTTTATTGTATTGAACAAAATAGCGGAACGTTTTGGAAAAGGGAACATCTATGGGGATGTATTAAGCTTTGTATTGTTCTTATGTTAAGATGGGTTGACAGTGAGTGTTGTCCTAATTATTTTATTCCTCAAGACAATTTATTTGCTGGAACGCTTATTAAAAGTAAGAAATTACTTTAAAAACGCAAGTTGGAAAATCTTTTCAAAGACGGATTTGACTGTTTGCTTAACGTTAAAGCAGGCCAGATTTGTGACTATTATAGAAAACGAGAATCATTAGAAGAATTTCAAATACTTCTGTCACATTGTAAATATAAGTTAAAAAAAAGGACCTATACTCAAACTGGATATATTGATTCAGTGCTGCATTGGATCGTTTCAATAAGAGAATACTTGACCGTTATTATTATGATGCAAATGAAAAGTTAACGTTTTTATTTTCATTCAGAATCTTTGGAATATTACAGCGTATTATTGATACTGAAACTATTACTAAACATACAACAGAAGAAACAATAAAAAGTGCTATCTTCCTTGATACCTCATATCTACACGTGTTTAGCTAGTAACATTGCTGCGATAGCTATTCAAAATGTAAATCTCCAAGTTCGATATTTTCTTTTATTTGGATCGTTTGCACTCTTTAGGAAATGTTCTTTGCCTAGAAAACTGAAATTTATATCCGTACTATACTCTATCGGGTGGTATGATGCAGTTGAAAAGAATTTAGACCATCTAGATGAGGACTATATAAAAAATGCTCCATCTTTATGTTGTTGTAGATTCGATGCAAATGATGAACCAATACTAACAGAGTATATTATGATAAATACACAGTTCAACATATCAACATGTGTTTCATTTTTGCCATCAGAACTCCCAATAACCCCGGACGCGTTGAAATATGAGATGTTTAGATATGTTGGCATTTCTGTCACGACAGAAGAAAGAGCTCACACATTATTATAATGGCATTATAGGGCTGTTGTTGATTGCAATGTTTATTTTTTCTTTCTTAAATTCTTAATTCAAATAGAACGCGGAAGGTTAGACATGGTACATACGCCTACAGACCTTGGAAACAGTATAAGTTACCTGTTAGACGGACAACATGTTAGACATCGCGATGTAGCTCATAACATGATAGCTTGGCCTTTTGTCACCTTCGATTTTTATCCACCGATAGCACTGTTGCATTTAAAGTATTCATGGGACATAATGAATTCCTCGGATTCATCTCTCTTTATGTTTAAAAAGACAATGAACCGAGAACAATACCAATTCAATGCAGCGAAGTTGCATGCTTTGGTTGCTGTGAACAACACATGGTTTGCAAGAAAATCACTAATTCCAAATTTCTGTTTTCATTGTTTTGAGCCAATCCTAAAAGACTGCAAGATGCATGTATGCAGCAAATGCCAAATATCGACATATTGTTCTAAACAATGCCAAACAAATGACTGGAAGATTCATACGTCTGCTTGTATGATTGTAGACAGGTATCACAATATATAATTGTTTGAATAGAAATTAACAAACGAATATAGAAGCATTTTATCGTGTTTTTTCTTTTTATATTTCCCTGGAACTATCGACTAGAGATTATGTTATGCAAAAAGTAAAAAAAAAAAGAACAACAACAAAAACAACACATTTTGACAAAGCATCTCAGCTTACTCAAATGCGTCCAGTTGAAGGATTGTTACTACAAATACACACACATTGTTCTAGACGTAATTATTAGATCTTTCCACTTTTCTGTGGAAAGACCTATTGTATTTGTTCTAATTTTTATTATTATTAAATTATTTTTTTCTCTATCAGTTAAACCCTTTTCTTGCGGTATAAAGTTGTTTCGCAAGATGTCGCTTAGATATTTTGGATATTATATCGAACAGTTATTGCGCTTTTAATACTTATCTTGTTAAGGCGATGACTTGTTATTGTAAGAGTAATCTCCCCAAACACTGTTTTTCTTGTTAGTGTATCTCCTCTGTAACCAAAAAAGATATTTGCAAAAATTCTTTTTCATATTTGTTCATTACATCCTAAGGAATTTTTGGCTGATTTGGATCGAAGCGATCCGGTGAAATTTTAAAGAAGTTATCTACCTTTATCAAATAAATTTGTCGTAAAGTTTTTGTAACTCATAAACCGTAAGCCATATAAACCTATAGTCTTTTTATTTGAGGTCCTTGGATCCTAACTTAGAAATTGAGGTCAAGGTCAAAGGTCAGGGTCATGTTCTGAATTTTGACTTTTGCTTGTTTTTGCATTTTCTCTTATATTTGTAACGTTACACATAAAAGAACTAGTGCAACATGTTTGTTATATTGTGATGAAGATATGATACATTTGGTCTGAAACAATCTAGTGACATCTTATAGGAGTTATTGCCCCTGAAATCATCTATTTTAAGTTAAGTTGATTATTTCTTCAGATTGGTATATGATAAAGCCATCAGATATTGTGCAAAATGTTGGGTGAAATATGACCATATGAACTATTTCAACTAGAAGTGACCTTGAGTGAACAAGAAGGAGTCATTTTTGCACTTATTTCATGTAAAAGTACATAGAAACCATATATTTTTTGAATAGTCATACATTAACCTATTATTTGAAACTGGAAGTGACATTTTATAAATCGGAAGTAGCATATTATCTCCCTTATTACAACCATAAGTATAAACAAACTATATATTTTTGGAATCAGTGTGAATAAAGCTATCATATGAGACCGGAAGTGACTTTTCTAAACCGGAGGTAGCCAATTATCTTCCTTTTTACAGGCAAAAGTATATATAAACCATAAATTTTAGGAATCAGTGATAATAAATCATATCAGACCGGAAGTGAGATTTTCTTAACATGAAGTTGGCAATTATCTCCCTTATTTCAGGCAAAAGTCTAAAGAAACCATATGTTTATTGAATCAGCATGAAGAAACCTATGATTGGACGCCAATAGTAGCTTTGAATAAACGAGAAGTAGCTTCTTATCAATTATTTAAAAAATTGATGTGGAAAAACTAATCCTTTTTTTTCTTCCGCCAAACTTTTTTCTTGCCATAAATGTTTGTTTCGCAATATGTTGCTCAGATATTTTTTATATTGTATCGTACAGTGTATGCGCATTTAAATTTCACCCTGCTAAGCCAAGCAATTTTCTTTGTAAGAGTTATCTCCCTATTCACTGTTTATCTTGTGTGTGCATCTCCTTCGTAATAAAAAAAAAGATATCGACAAAATTCTTTTTCTGAATTGTTCGTTACATCCTCAGGAATTTTTGGCCTGTTTGGATTGAAGCGATCCGGTGACATTTTATAGTTATTTACCCGTCACTATTTATTATATCGGTATGTCAGTGTAACTCATTAAGCGTTAGCCGTAAATACCTAAGGACTTCTGATTTGAGATCCTTGAGTCATAACTTGGAAAATCAGGTCAAGGCCAAAGGTCAAGCTCATATTCTAAATTTTGCCCTTTCATAGTGTGTACACCTCCTCTCATACTATGAAAGCTAGATACAAAAGAACTGATGCAAAATGTTTGGGTTGTTGCGAGAAAGAAATGGTATATTCGGTTCAAAGCTATCTGATGATATCTTATAGGATGTTAAAATTTAAGGTATATCGAATATAACTTCATTCTGGTACATGATAAAGCCATAGTTTCTTTTGCCAAGGGATGGGTGACACATGATCTTGAAAATTATCAACCGGAAGTGACCCCATGCAAACCGGAAGCAGCTATTTTTGCACTAATTCAATGAAAAAATACTTATAAACTATATATATTTAAAATCAGCATACAATACCCTTTAAATGACACCGGAAGTTGAATTCTATAAACCGGAAGTAGCTAATAATCTCCCCTATTTAAATGAAAAGTATATAGAAACCATATATTTTCGGAATCAGTAGAATGTAAGCTATCTTATGAAACCGGAAATGACATTTTCTTAACCGGAAGTAGCACATTATTTCCATATTTAAGACAAAGTATAGAAAACCATATATTTTTGGAATAAGAATACCGTAAGCACTCATTTGGCACTGGAAATGACATTTTTCAACCGGATTTTAGTATTTTCATATCAAAATATATCGTTTTGGGTGGAAAGACATTTAATTGTTCTCTGAACAATTGGTTTTTATTTTAGTTTTAATTTTGTTCTTAAAAAGATAATTCGATTTCTGATGTTTTGTTTAACAATTGATTACATGCAACCTAATTCTATATAAAGATAACGAAGTTTCAATATGAAAATGTTAAATAAAGATGTTGTATGATGGCCAATGAGACAACTCTCTACAAATGACCAACTGACAAAATTAAACTCCGAATATATAAATCAAGTTAAAACCAAATATGCGGGATTTCATGAATTCTCCGAGGAGAAAAATGTGGTACGTCGACGAGACACAAATCGCTGCTCTGAATGTAATATCTTAAATGCAAATTAATACTCGGTCACACCTCATTTAATAAATACATGTATGGGACAATATCGGTCAATTTTGATCTGATATTGGATGACAAGGATATATATAAAAAAAGGTAATAGAATAGAAACAAATGATAACAAGTTGCAAAATGGTCATAACGCCGCCGATTGGCATACCATTAATATACGGTTGGTTTTAAACAACATTTATCAAAAAAAAGGTTCGCAAAAATACTGTTCAACCGACCCACATTGTTAAGAAGTAATTAAAAAAAACAAAACTCAGAAATGATAATCTTTATCTAAATGTAATTGGAATAGATGCCGTCAACATTTTTGCAAAGTTTAAAATATGTTAGTGAAGTTCATTTTCTAAAATGAAGATGTTAGTTTTTCAAACAACGATCTTTTAGATATTCCATTCAAAATCATTCTAATAACAATTAAAAAGATACATACACTTATGTTTTAAAATACACTCACTTGAAATTTTGTTGATTTTCGAATGCAATTAGTTGGATGTTAAATTATTTGAATATATTACGAATAACAAATGCAAGCTATATTTAGAAAGCGAGCTATCGTAACATTGAACTTGAGATAAAGAATACAACAGATATAGTTTAGTCTTCGTCATGTCATGACTTACATCTTAAAATTTACAATGAGGGTTGGTTGAAAATAAAACTTTACGACAAAGGAGATGATTTTAGCTTTCCAATGAAATTTCCATTTCTATGTAGCAACATTCCAGCAGCGCTTGCATACGGAGTATATATCTCCCATTGACACTCTTACCACATCTTCTTATATCTTTTGGTACATGAACGTAGACGAAATTTAGCATGTACATGATATAATAGGTATATTGTTATAAAATGACAACGACATCAAATGCTGTCACAAAATTAACACTGTTCAAGGTTAATCCCTTCTATAAAAGATAATTTAATTATCTCGCCTTGACGGAGTCAAAAAACGAGACATAAGTATGCTGTTTCCGGCGACGGCGGCGGCAGCGGCGTCAACAATGTATTAGTTTGTGATTAGGTCTAGTTTATAGTGAACCACTAGTGGTAGGTCAATGATATTTGGTATGCAGTTGTATTAGCATTGGCACATTTCATTTCCATGGAGATTATTTGGCCCTGCCCCCTCAGTCAAGGTCTATTGACTCTGAAACTTTTGCTTAGTTTACATGTATTAGTTTGTGATTAGGTCAGTTTATGTAGAACCACTAGTGGTAGGTGAATGAAATTTGATGTGATGTTGTATAAGTATTGGCATATCTTATTTCCATGGAGATTAGTTGGCTCCGCCCCGTCAGTCGTGGTCTATTGACTTTATTTTACATGTATTAGTTTGTGATTAGGTCAGTTCAAGGGGAACCATTAGTGGAAGGCCAATGTTAATTGGTATGCAGTTGTATAATCATTGGCACATCTCATTTCCAAGGAGAATATTTGGCCCTGCCCCCTCAGTCATGGTCAATTGACTTTGAAACTTTTGCTTAGTTTACATGTATTAGTTTGTGATGAGGTCAGTTTAAGATGAACTGCTAATGTTAAGTCAATGATATTTGGTTTGCAAATTTTTTGGCATTTGCAAGTCTCATTTCCATAGAGATTAGATAGGCCCACCCCCTCATTATTGAAACTTTTACAAAGTTTACAAGTTTATGTTTGTGTTTAGGTCTTTTTAAAGGGAACGACTTATGATAAGTCAATGGTATTTGGTATGCAGTTGTATCATCATTTTCACATCTCATTTCCATGGAGATTGTTCCGCGATGTACCTTCATTCATGGTTCATTGACTTTGAATATTTGCATAACTTGCATGTTAAAGTATTGCTATTTTTATTTCAACATTTACATTATCAAAATTACAAAAAGTCGAAAAATATCTCTGTGTTAACAGTTTATTATCTTACAGACAATTACATTAGAAATAGTAATGGTAGTTGCTATATAACATGTAATGAATTATCCTTTTCAAATTTCCATATTCCTACCCTTTAACACTTTTTTAGTGTTGTTACATTAAATAAAAAGTGTATCTCTCAACCGTTTTATGGGCATGGAAGTGCAAGGAGTGGCGTCCTGTATTTATGTTACCAATGTATTTTCAGTATTTAAACATCCCTGGGAATATTAATTGGAACTTTTGTCATATAGTACTGATAAAGATTGTTCATTTACGTATCATTAAGGCAAACAAGTTGTATAAGTTATTCGAATAAATTTAGTTGATATGACTTAAAGATGCAGAATTATACTGCTAAAAGGAAATTTGAAAAAAAACAACAACCAAACGAAAGGATAGAAAACCGCTTAAAGCAATCGATACATTTTCAACGCATCAATAAATTTCCCTCATCTGTAGGCGGGCTTCAGCTGGCCCAATAACTACAATGTAAACAGTTCAGCAAAATAGATACCACACTTATTTCAAAAACAATCAAATGAACCCAATCACAAAGATAGCTTCGCTTGAATAATCTAAATCATGTTGTTTTAAGGATACATGTACTTCCATTTGAATGAACACTTCCCCCTCAACCCCTCCAAATATAGAAAATCAGTACTTCGTGAATAATAAGGAATAAATTGTATTTCACTAACTAATTTGAAAGATATACTATAGAAGTTACAACTCACTCAGGTAGTTCATTTTGTGATTTTACTTCTTGCATTATATAATTGTTGGCTTTTTATATACCCTTTTCAAATACAAGTAGCTTTTAACTTTTGGTAATATTTCCCTGTTTTTTTTCAGCCTTCTTCATGAAGTTAAATCAAGAAGCATGCTTCGGACGAACATATATTAACAGTGTTATTCTCATTGATAAATATTCTAGCATTTCAATCATTATTGGTTTTACCGGTAGGGGTGAATTAATTTGACCAGAATTGTTCGTGTTATCGTTTGCTATCGGGTTTGTGTCTATTCCACTGCAGCACGACATTAAGTGTAAATGCCTGCTTCAGCCACCTAAACTGCAAAATAGTGCTGATGGCTTCATTCTTGAAAATATTTTGTTCTCCATAATGTAATTACGTTCCCATGTTGAAATAATATTGTTCACAGAAACGGTCTCACATTTCAGTTGTCCTAATTTAAGCGTGTGTTTTTCTCTGAATAAAAGTTTTTAAATCTTAAAAAATTGAACCTTTTTAATTTGCTTGATATGAAATGTTTTAGAAGGAAAAAGAAATAATGCAGTAAATTACACAACTGTTATGCATCTGGCTAGGATGGTATGCTTTTTCGATTTCCTGTCATTAAAGACCGCGATATCTGAATAATATTTTTATACGACTGTCATACAAGTGGGAGGTTTAGCTAGCTATAAAACCAGGTTTAATCCACCATTTCCTACATAAGAAAATGTCTGTACCAAGTCAGGAATATGACAGTTGTTGTCCATTCGTTTGATGTGTTTGAACTTTTTATTTTGCCATTTGATTAAGGACTTTCAGTTTTGAATTTTCCTCGGAGTTCAGTATTTTTGTGATTTAATTTTTACATATTTCAATTCATCAGTGTACTAGTAATAGGAATTTATGTGAGCATATACAATACACATTCATGTTAGATTGAAGGATGGCAAGGTGTCATATCAGAAGATTGAATGCTTCAACTACTTTCAGTTACTGCATATATTCTTAACATTATTGTAAGTGTTGTACCTGTATGCTATGTATGATATTAATTTCAAAACTAAAATGAATATAGGTAAATGCCTCTTGTAACCTGTTTTGTCTTTTATTGATAATCATCATCATGACTTAATAAAGTGTTAAGCTCATTTAATATTCAATATATTTAAAACCATACTACATCATACCAGATCTTCTTTTTTTATAGATACTGAAAGTCCTACACGGAAAAATTACAATGTAAAGATTGACTAATTTCCTGTTTCCATCAAAATTATCAGATTACTCCTCATATGAATTGCTGCCGTTATCTTATGATTCTTGTCAAATTATCAAGTATTTGCTTATTACCTCAAAATTTACAATCGATAGTCGGAAACTGTCAAGGTGTCAGCAATTCAAATGCTGCAACAATGTCGATATGAATGAAACCATTGGACGATTGTTTGTGTAGGATTATATTTTTTAGATGACGTTTTACTAATTTTTGTTTCTTTTTGCATACTGTCCCGGAAACTACGATAGGTCGATACAAAGTGTTTACATAAAAAATGATCGGAAATTCAAGATAATTATTGACAGGTGAGCACTTTAAGGAGCTCTTGTTCACTTTATCCCTTTCAAAACGGGTTGGAATGTTTCACCTGTAGACATTGCCTTTTCTAAGTAAGTAGTGTTATCATTGTGTATTTGTTGTGACCTGAAAACATTTTAGTCTTTCTTTTTTTGCACATGTCATTTGTTTGAACAGATGATGATTTGTGTATGTTTAGAATACAGATTTTTCTATAATAATTACAATTTGTGTCTCTCTTTGCAAAAGTGTCAGTCATGTGTCTTCTTCAATCCATTCCCTTTTCACGAATGTGACCTACCGATTCAAAATATTTGCCGGGTTTGTAATAACACGAGCAACACGACGGGTGCCACATGTGGAGCAGGATCTGCTATCCCTTCCGGTGCACATGAGATCAACCCCATTTTTTGATGGTGTTCGTGTAGACGTTAGATACCATAACGTAAACAAAAATGGGACAAGAAAACAAAGAATAGTTCATCAAATATTACACTTTACATCAGAATGTTATTACACAAACAATGCTAATAACTAGATAACAGCTATGATACTTCTATTTGACACCAATGCTGAATCCGATGAGATATTTCTCATCAAATGGAGACAAAGAAGATATAACATTTGTCAAAATCGAAGAGTTATACTTGCATATATAAATAAAAACAATATGCAATGTATGGCGTGCGTATGACACGCTTTTCTGGATATATTGTATGTTTTGAACGCTCTAAAATAAACATTTAAAATCCGAAGGTGTTTAAACACCTAAAACGTAAGGAGACAAATTGAATATTACATACTATTACGGATTGTTAGTACAGGGAGTGCATTGTGTGAAAGCAAGACATCATACTTCAACAAATTGTTCATAAAAGTTGAGCTGTTCTGTACAGATCCTAGTTTCCTGTTTACAAAAGTACGAACTTTTCGAAATACTAAGGATTTTCTTATCCAAGGCGTATATTACCTTAGCCGTATTTGGCACAACTTTTTGGAATTTTGGGTCCTCAATGCTCTTCAACTTTGTACTTGCTTGACTTTATAACTATTTTGATCTGAGCGTCACTGATGAGTCTAATGTAGACGAAACGCGCGTCTGACGTATTAGATTATAAGCCTGGTACCTTTGATAACTATTTGGATCTTAGTCAACTTTGTGTCCGCCAAAGATCTTCTCTTCCAAACTATTGAATATATAACTAATACTCTTGACTTGGTTTATTATCACGGTTTCGAAATTTTATGTTGGTCCATCGGCAAATTTGGCAACATGAATAAAAAGATACATAAACAAAAAGCAAGTCATTGACTTATAAAGTCGGTTACTGGTAAACATCTATCTGCTTTCCTTTTATTCTAAATTATAAGAATATGTTTAGACGAGTAATTGCTCCTAAATGACAATTTTTTGATACATGTTTGGCGTATTTAAAAAACGATTATACCTACAAAAAATACTATAAAAAGCATATAAAACAATATATGAGTTATGATTGCAACCATCTCCTTATAGGAAATTTTACACGGCACTGATAATTTTTAGCAATGTAAGCAATTTGATCTATCATTAAAAAAGCTATTGAAGATATAAAACTGTTAATAAAACAGTCAGCAATACAAGATCTTTCAAAATACAAATATGAATTACAAGTATCAATTTCCTTCATTTATTTTCTTATGATCCGGATATTTCTACTTATTATGCGCATTCATGTTTAAAATATTTTACATCGGAAGTAGATGTGGGGTTTGAATGTTACATCAATTAAACAAATACAACACATAAATGTATAAGACATCCAATGGGCAACAAACAGTCAACATACAGACAATATGCCAAGCGATCATTTCGAGTCTCAAAAAAGTGACGGAATGTACCAAAGATAATAAAATCTCATTTATCAAAGAGAGATCTACAAGACCATAGTAAAAATTATAAACGATGAATAGACAAACAAAAGTACAAAACACTACATAAATAACTAAAAGCTTAGCAACTAAAAACCCAACCACTAAAGTATCCAATCATGGCGATACAACCACGGACGAGATTCTCACTTGGAAAGGTTATGTGATTATGTGATGGGGTTTACTACATTTGTTTAAAGATCTTAATCCTTCGTTTTTTTATCTATATCAATTAGTTAGCAACAGGTTCAGATGTAAGTACAATACACTAGCATTACTTAAAGCCGAGTACAAACACAAACACAGTTGACCCTATAGGTATTAAGCAAAAGTTTTGACCAATGTTTGAAGTCTATATCGTTGTTCACTTTTCTTTAGTAATTACAATATAAGGTTGATTTTAATTTGGGACGTCCCTGCAAAGACTCTCATATCGAAAACATAAATGCTAAAGTACACTGAACAAGGAAACATCGACATTAAGGACAGGGAAACAAATAGCAAAGGAAAAGTAGTCCCGTTTTTTCATACATTTTGTTATAAAGACTACAATAGGAAATGCTTATTCGCATAATAGTATAAAAAAAAACATCAGTCACTGTCAATGTAGAAGTAAGTAAGAATTGATTGAGAGAGATAGAACTCATGTTTATTTTTAAAAAAAGTGTAATTGCCAAAAGAGAATATCTCATCTAAATATATATATATATATGCGGTTATTGTTAAAAATATTAGATAGGTGTTTTGTAGGGTCTTTCCGAAGACGTATTATCATAAACTGTGATTCATTACTGTGAATGATTAACCCAACAATACAGGGAGAATAGACAGCCACATTCGGAATATCAACTATTTGGCGCCGTATTATTCTCAAATATAAACATAAACACGACTCTTCAGTATGTATTTGCATGTCTCGTTGGTGTGTTATTAGTTCCATAGTGTGCTAGTGACCTAATACGATAAATATGGGGCCAGTAAATTCCATGTGGAAGTTACTGACTCCTTATATATATATATATCGTATTAGGTCACTAGCACACTATGTAACGAATTCATCTTACCGACTATCTTAGCATGTGGCATTTAGCCTAGTGGCCTTTCAAAGCGATCAAGTCTTCAATATTAAGAACCTACCTACATTGGTCTATACTAAAACAAATGCCAACAATAACAACTTGTTAGCTTTTAATGTGTTTTATGCATTTATTTCAATCGATCATCATCAATTTCTTCGTCTGTTGAAAATTTTCAGATTTTTCTCAACACCGTGTTGTTTTTACAAAAGGATGTACCACCACTACTAACTGTGTAATGCAATAAACCACGCCTACTAACCCCATATGAAATATACACGGTCTCCACGCGGTTGCTTTTAACCGATGATATTCCTGGAAATGTAAAGGAGGTGAGATAATTGTACATACAAATATACTGCAGCAGATCAAATTATAGTAACATCCCGTTTCATCAAAAAAATATTGTGGTTAAATAGGAATATTTCTCTTAGATAAAATTGTGTATATATTCTACAGACTCGAGGAGTCATAACTGTTAACAAACTTCTAAAAAGTTTTTCACACTACAAAAAAAAGTTAATACCGCTTTAATCTTAAACTCCGTCACAATATTTCAACACACAAAAGGAGTCCACAACTATCCACAAAATACAAAATGAAAGGGATGCGAGCAATAACAGGTAAGCACACGGCCTTCAAAAACGAGCAAATCTAAGACACTGAAGTAAACTACTGTAAATTCAAAAATTATTGTCAGGTTTTTTATCAATGCGAATAATGCGACTACTTGAGTATTGCAATAATAAAAACTCGCATTCTTATATCTGATAAATATAACTATATGCAGACTTTTCTGAAATCACAATAATTAATCTCGCATTTTAGTATATTCTACAAAATTCGCAATAATAAGTGCACGCAATAATTTCTGAATTTAACGTATAAATCAAGGGGATGACCTACTGTGATCAAATTAAAATGAGAAAACCAACAGCCTAATTAATAGTAAATCAATAATTACAGACTATAATCAACTGCATTCACTGGAGAAAAGGTTCCTGGCTTGGGACAGACACATACAAATGTATCGGGATTGAATATGGCTGTGAACTCAACAGATAACATAATGTAGAAGAACAAAAATAATACCATCACTATTCATTAATGGATTTTTGTTTTTTAAATTATTGACGATTTAAATATGAACGGTTTGGAATATTATCTTAATAAAAGGAGAAGAGAAAAACTTTAAACATCGAAATCGTTGAAAAAGAAAACTTAGATCTTAAAATCAATTCTATGGTCGGTACTATTTTTTGATGACTGTTCGGGAAGGGATAAATTTTCTAAGGAAGGTTAGAATCGCATATAACTAATGGTTTTACTCGAATCGTATATATCAATACGACACATTTTGTCAGATGACTGATTCAAGGAAATAAGAATATCCAATAAACTCACCAGTCATTACAGTTTGCCGCCAGCGATTTTCAGATGCATCCTCTATTTTAACCAAGTAAGAACCTTTCCGTATGCAATCAGCCTTAAAAAAAAGCCCAATTCAAATATGTGTGGTATTTGCTTATTTCTATTGCAACAGTAACGTTAGCATGTGCGCTTTATTTTTTCGTGGTACACAGGTGATCTTCCTAAAACAGTAGTTGAAAACGCAAACGTAACTTAAGTTACCAGCATCATAAGATTGAAGACACTTAGATGAAAAATATATCAAAACGTTGTATATCTAGGTATAATTCTATTTGAAAACCCCTATATGTTAGACAAAGCTTGATCCCTATAACGAACAAATCTGGCCATAAAACAGCAAAAACACGTGTAGCTGAAATATTATGATAATGGGAAAAAATTTGTACTAATTGTACGGATGCCACTAACTGTTTGAATATGCTCGTAGCTTTATCAAGTGCCAAATATTTCATGAATATTCAAGATGAGAATAAGTGAACAATATATCAAATGCTGTTTGTCATTTCTATTGCCCCGGAGAAGCGTGTATTGCTATAGAAACATATAGGGAAAATTGATAAGTTGAAGGTATTTTGATATCATTCAATACAAATTAGAGACGTGATATGAATGTCAATGAGACAACGAGACAAAATTGATTGATTGTTGGTTGCTTAACGTCCAGTGGCAAACATTTCATGCATGTGCAGGATGGGAACAAATTAACAAAACATTAAATAGGTAGGTCATGTGATATAGGCCATCCGGGATGAAGGTCGGGGATATTTAAACTGCCACTGGAAAACGAGGGTATATTTGATAGGGATAGATATTTTGTCTCGTAGCAGGCCACCTACGGACCTCTCAAAGGTTTGTTACAAGGGTTCTTAACGTGCATATAGCGTGGCACTATCTCCACGAGGCATCGTATTTAAAGGTTCATAACTTAGGTTCCGCTTTCCGCTTTCCGCAGTGAACATAAGGGTTTCAATGAAATAACATTAGCTAACCTATTTTCGCATGATCGGAACCGAACTGAACCGAACTGTTTTATATTTTATTGTGATAACATACACAGCCCTGATCGAACGAGCTCACTTCATATGGATTAATAGTAAGTTTTGCGTTCGGTCATAATAAATGAATAGTTTAGTTGCAAATTTCGTAATTGACTCTGTAATTGGAAATTAATTTGTAAGAGTTTGTAGGAGGAACATACATTTTCATTAATGATGAAGATGGAGCAGAAAAAGATAATGTTTCAGTGCATAATGTGTGAACTCTATAAGTTTTTCAAATCTTTTCTTTCCATTAAATATTTTGTGAAGCTAAACAATATTTTTTGACATCATTAGATATTTGTCATTAAAAATGTTTAAAACTATAAATCAATGTCCCCTTATTATGCTTTGCATGTCTAGCAGTCCATTTGTACGGTCGAGAACAAGTCGGAGAAAGCCAAAGGAAAGCAATTTATGCTTAAGGTGTAAAATAACAGAATTAAATCGGTAATTGGTTATTAAAAATAATCTATTAAAAAAACTAATTTTCAATTCGCCGTGGGTTGAAAGAAATTCTGATAATTTATATAAAACTATTTAAACTGGTCAAGACAACATAAAAAGAGTAGTAACACCCCATAATTAAAAAAAATTAAAAAAATGCCAGTACTGCAAGTTTGAAATTTCTCCATTTGTACGTGCTGTTATCGACCTGTTGATAAGTCATCGATTTAAAACGTAGTATATATGTATGTAACAACATTACAATAATCAATCTGTTTGATTTCAAAGAAATCATTTCGTAAGATACTATAAAATTGTTTTATCTATTTATCAACGTTATATTGTATGATTGTAACCTCCTTAAACACTTACGGCTACCTACAATTAAATATTGTTACTCATTTTATTATAGCACTGCCTGCCGTATTCCACTTACCTTAGAATCGTCCCACGTTTTTTCATCAGGTCCGATGTAATAACAGTGGTCACCGAATTTTATCCATCCTTTCTCACATGACTTTTCTGAGAAAAAAACCCCATATTATACAACATATCAACCTTATGGACTTTCTAGTTACATAATTATAACAAGTTTATCATGTTTATTACAGATCAGATCATTCAAATTTTCCCCTCAGAATACATGAATCATATTCTACACATCATAGGTATTTACTTGTCAAATACAAAGTGTGTTGATAGTTTTGAATATACAAGACAGGAGCATATAAATTAATGCAATTATATATCCAGCTTTAAACGATCTGGAGATCGACATATTGGATCTACGATTTCCTATTACACGTGGTATCGTCCATGACCGGCACATATAAACCAATGCAAACATACAATTGGCTTGAAATGGTCTGGAGGTTGACCTATTGGATCCAAGATTTCCTATAGCATGTGGCATCGTAGTACTCTTTTGTTAAAGATGGGAACATATAAACAAATGCAATTATATATCCAGCTTGAAACGATCTGGCGATCGTCCTTTTGGATCAATGATAATACTTTTTTTAATGACCAAACAATATCATCTATATCATAGATGCTTGTGGATTTGACAATTTGTTTTACCATTTACGTTTTAATCAAAATCTGTTAATATTTTTTTGTCCTTTTAATTTAGAATATTCAGTGTTTTTCTGTGTCAGACATATGTATATACTACAAAAAACATTTGTTTACTATTTACTTTCATTTGCTAGTTAACATCCAAAGTGGTCTCTATGTTTATTTTCAGTCACCGCCGTGGATAAAAAACATATCTGTAAGTTGGATGAAATGTTTGGCCATAACGGTAAATATTTTTTAGGGTAATATGATTTAGATGTGATATGGTTGACCGAATCTGTAGATAATAAAATAAATGTGGTTAAATGATTAGTTTTATTATTAAGGCAGTCATACATATTGATACCTATTAACCCATATGATTGAATCGGGAACAGAAATATGGTAATACCTTGGTCTTCTTACGACCGTTAGTAAACCCTTACCATAGTGGGGTGATAGGATTTGGATGTGAGGGATGTAGACATTCGCAGTCAGTCACATCCAGTTAAATTGGGGACATTAACTCTAAAGACTTGTGTGGAGAGAGTGCCAGGCATTCTTCACGTTAAGATTCCATGCAACTATTCCTTAATGAGTCCGTAGGAGACGGGCGGTTGAAAACTGAATTTCTGTCCAATATGCTCTCATTTTCAAGTAGCATTATATATTTGTTGTCATTCATATCTGTTGACAAAATGGGATTTTTTTTTATTCATCTACCAGCCTCAATCTATTTTGTCCATTTTGTTCTGTAACGATTCTACTGTTTCTTGATATTTGGTATATAATGATATCATAGACAGATAATGATCATGTTTGAAATAGGGTTTGGTTTTGTAACTATTGTCAAAGTTTTGTCCATTGGAAATTGGAAATTGCTAGAAATCTGACTTTTTTTAAATCTTTTACTCTTCTATCTAATTGTAAAAATAATATCAAAATAAGTTACAGATACAGTTTAAGTTTCGTTCTGGTTTGAATATGTTGCTGGCTTAAAGAAATTTAAAATTGCTTGGAGATCTATCATAAAAGCACTCTTAATGTAATGCCTGGCGAAATTGATTCGATATTTGTTTTACCGTCATACCATAAGTTGTAACAGAGAAAAGGGGTCCTGTTAAGTGATTTGTGAAAAAAGGTGTGTCAACCTGTGAACAGCATACAGTTTTTGTATACAGGTTAATATGTAGTAAGTAGAAGAACTTGATGCTATACATGCTATATACAGATGTCTTACATAACATGTTCTTAAGTATTCGTGAGTCCAATGTCCTTGATCGGATTTCCAATTTTCAGTGACTGCTTAAAACAATTGTTTTTGTCTTATGAATATCTATCTCATAATTATTAGATAGACAAGTTATTTGGTATACGAGGTACTTGCATGATTCATATTTCTGTCGGAAGTTAATCATATGACTCAGGATCGAGGTTAACTTTGTGTACTCAATAAAGGACATACAGTGCTGATAATACTGCTCTCTATTTTTGTTGTTGTAAAAAAAATCAAATATTCATGTATTTGTTCATCTGTATATTGGTTAAAGTAATTATTTGTTCACACATTCACTTAGTACGATCAAACTATCCCGAAATATCTCATTTCATTCGCAAATTTGAATGATCTTGCTATCTATCAACTATTTAGTGTGTTATTATCATCTGGATAATATCTTGTAAATCATCATCACAAAATATTATCTTTAGTGACAATGTTATGATTGATAACCAAAATAAAAAAATGATATTAATATAACATAACCATTGCTATGAATGGAAAATTATTAAAGAGTTATTGATTATTATCACATTCACTCCCCCCTTCTCCCCCTCCCCCCCCCCCCCCCCCCCCCCCCCCCCATTTAAAAAAGTTCGCACAGAGGCTAACACAACTTATAAAATTTATGAAAAACCAAGTTCCATCAGCTACATGTAGAGAAGTAAGTGTGTTAAATACTTTCAGTTGATTAAGAAGAATAAATGTACACAGAATATGATATTATGAATTGATAGGACAGGAAAATGTCAGAAAATACCCTAGGGTAAAATTTAAGAAACACAGCGGTTTGATTGATTCTATTCGTCTTGTCAATAATTAGACAATCTTTGCAACGAACACTGAACTGACGCAATTGTCAAAAATCTCAATGCCTTACCACAAATAAACATAGATTTCCATATTCCTGTTTTGCGACAGACAGCAAAAGGTTTTCCACTCAATTTTAGCCCGTCTGCACACTTATACATCATGCCGTTTCCAAGGTCTCTTGAAAGTCCAAATGGTTCATTCAGTAAAGCATTGGCAACACTTGGTCTTCCAATACAATCTAAGAATATATAACAATGTTTCATTATACATTGTTTAATCATTTTATGTATTAAACAAAGGATGAGATGTGGATTTAAATTTCTGAAACTATTTTCTTTTGTATTAACGCTTCATTCAAAATTCAAAAATTATACGTTCGATTTAAAAGCAACAGATTAAAGAATTTTATATTTCTATCCCCCACAATATATTTTTAGTACCATGGCAATTTTAACTAGGTAGTGTAGCAACTACTTTAGAAATGTTTTCTAATATTTTGTCCATATCAAATGATTATGTGACATTTCTTTAAACAGTTATTACGATGTACGAGCTAATAAATCAAAATTAAAAGTAAAACCTTTTTAAAGAAGGTCCAAAAGCAACTATTGGTTCACAACGTAAAGTATCTCTGTTATTTGATACTTACACGCGAGTTCACATGTAATACCACTTCCTTGCAAAGCACATTTGTATCCTTCTATACAACTATGATTAGCACATTTGCCTACTAGTGCCTGCAAGACAAATTTAGAAATGATACGAAATTGAAAGACTGTGAAAAGCACAAGCCTTATCAGAAAATAATTCGAAAAGGTAGAAATCATGCAGGAAATTCCTTTGTGAGATACTCAAGGTAAAGCTGCTGTTTGTCTTGGTTTTTTTTTTACTTTAACTAGAATACATTGACTGTATACCTAAAAATGTGTACTAATTAATTTTAGATGCAGGTACCTTAATCCACATCTTTGTGAAAAATTCAACTTTTAGGATCGCTGGTCATTTTGGCGCCTTTTTATGGACATGCATCCACATATCTTTAAAACTACAGTGAATATTTTCAATATCGTGTTCTCACTCATTAATGTGTGTAATTAAGGATAGAACAGTAAAATTATTCCTTTAGAAATATAACACTACAAACCCTCAGCCAAGCTTTGTCTAACAGAAAAAGAATTAACCACGTGAGGTTAAATGAACTGATTTAGATATACACTAAAACAAGGGATAAAAAAAACTCAAGATATCATAGGTCTCGAGGCAATCGCATTAACCGCAACCAACGAAATAAACATTGTTCTACTTTCACACGTTTTCTTATCTATATATATATAAACAATGGTAGACATCAACTATTATGCACACTGGGTCAAGTCTCAATTAGTAAGTTACATGCTATTTGTAACGAGTTTGAAACAATATCGTATTATGCACAAGGATTATTATTTCATTTGCACAACTCATTCGCTCTGCTCGTGTCTGTTGTGACGTTTTGGATGTCAATAAACGTAATCTATATGCTAACAGTAAATTATTAAGTCAGGTATTCCGTTACCACACATTACTTAAAACCTTTACTAAATTCTTCCATAGATACGCAGATTTTGTTTGCAAGTTTGGCTGCACTTTAGTTCATGTCTGTCATATTTATTTTTCATAAATTGTTTTTTATATGAATTAGGCAGTTAGTTCTCTCTATTGAATTGTTTAAATTATTTTTTTATTTTTGGGCGTTCCATAGCCGACTACACGGTATAGGTTTTTTCTCTTTTTGAAGGAACTACGGTTGCCAATAGTTTCTAACATCCACTTCATTTGAACTCTGATGTATAGCTGTCTCATTGGCGATCATTCCACATCTTCTCAAATTTGTATCAATGGTACAAGTTGTACATTTGATTGGAAACTGGGTTTTACAGAACTAAGTTAAAAGAATCTCATTATATAGATATAAGAAGATATACCTTGAATAACAAAAGACAACATGTGATTACCAATGTTCGAAACTTTTGAAACCACAAAGAAGACACAAATCAAGGTAAACAATAAAAACTGAGAGAAACAATGAACTTCAAAAGCTTGGAGTCCGGATGTGTCGAAACGGTAAAGTGTCCTTATGTGCATGTATCAGTTGCAACGCGAAGCTACATCCAGTGAAAATGTCACAATCGGCAATAGAACACAATCGGCAATAGAACACAATCGGCAATAGAACACAATCGGCAATAGAACACAATAGATAAATATTCATAAAAGACAACTTTTGTAGTATCGATAGATCCAATACACCGAACACCTGCCGCTGGCAAGGTAAGACACAGATATGTAGTATAGGGCCGCCGATTCGTGATGGTATCTATACATCTTCTGTGGTGTCGATTTCGGGTTGTCAGAAGGACACATCTCTGTTCATGAATTACGTATAGTGTAAACTTGCTTAACAGAAACAAATAAATGCAGATATGTATATATCATATGGGGGTTTATCACTCCTGAGAAACATAGTGATTTGCAACGATACAAATAGTAGTTTTTTTAAGTACTGACAATTAGATCTTTTTTAATCTTGTCTTGGCAGCTAGATGATTTATATGTTATGTATTTCTTTGAGATATTTTAACGACTATTAATCTGTTCACATGTTAGCCTGGTAGTAGCTCCAATGGTCTTTATTCTTTTACAGAAAATATAAAAATGAGGAGATGTTGTATGATGGCCAATGAAACACCAATCCACCAAAGTTCAATTGTAGGAGATGTGAGCAATTATAGGCAACCGTACGGCCTTCAACAATGAGAAAAACCCATTAACGATAGTCGGCTATAAAAGGCTCCGACATGAAAAATATGACGTAATTCAATTGAGAAAACTAACAGCCTAATTTATAACAAAAACAAAACAAAACCAAACAGACATGAACCAACGACAACCACTTAACTACAGGCTCCTGACTTGGGCCTGGCACATAAAGAATGGGGCGGGGTTTAACATGTTTGTGAGGGCTCAACCCACCCCTAACCTGCCTGATGTTTCTGTCTATGCATGTAATGCTAATTACAAATAACGTTTTTTTGCTGGAAATGTAGGATCTATTCTCTCAGGGGATTTTATGTATTTCATCTGGTTGTGTTAAAATTGACAATACATCTGTTATTGACTTTATCATTTATTCGTGGATACTGTTTCTAAAAGAAATCACGGTGATTTATTGGAAATGTTATCTTCACATTTGAAAACTCAGAGTGAACTGACTGTTCTTCCCATAAGTCGAGACCCTGTAATTCAGTGGTTATCGTTTGTTGTTGTATATTATATTTGCATGTTTTTCGTTCATTGTGTTGTAAGTAAAACTGGCCGTTTGTTTTCTTGTATGAATTGTTCTATGTTTGTCTGTTAGGGCCTTTTTAAAGCTTATGCGGTATTGATTTTGATCATTGTTGAAGACCGTTCCTTGACCCATAAATTCTTACGTAATTTGGTATCTGGTGAAGAGTTGTTGCGTTAACAATTATACAACATCTCCTAATTTTTATATTGACCCTAACTAATGACTTAACCAGAAAAAAAATTCTGACTACAGATTATAAATTTATCAAGCTTATTCTTAGTTAAGTTATTCTTTTCAAACGTAAAGTTTAAAATCTTAATACATTCTTTGTAATGAATGTGAAACAAATATCAATAGAAAGATTACGAAATATGCCTCCATTTTTTTGCATTAGTGAGCTAAGCAATTTAAAACACACAATTTAAGTGATGAGACATTTACAACTAAGTATAGTTCTTATAAAACAATGTTGACTGCTGTACCCCTATTTTACATTTTCACCTATTATGTGTGTTTGTTTTGTTCTCACATTGTAACTAATATAATGGAATTGTATGCGATTTCATACAAAAGAGAGGTTTAGCTACATGTAGTTATAAAACCAGGTTTAATCTACCATTGTCTGCGTAAGGAAATGCCTGTACCAAGTCAAGAATATGACAGTTATTTTCCATTCGTTTGATGTGTTTGAGCTTTTCATTTTCCCATTTGATAATAGACTTTCCGTTTTGAATTTTCCTTTGAGTTTAATATTTTTGCTATTAATTTTTTTTAAAACAATATATGAGAGAAAACATTGAGTTGATAAAAATAAATTGAATGATAATATTTCGACAGCATCTATATTAAGCTATTATGCTTGTTATGTTTGCCTTTCTACATGTAATAATTGCTAGTATAACGAGCAAACATCAAATTATTGTTTCGTTCAAAGTGACAAGCAATATTTCACTGTTTCTACCAGAGAAACGACTAACTGTGCATTGATTACAAGAACATGCATATAAATGGCATGAAGCAGGTGAAGAATAGCAAACATCTCAGAGCAAATACAATTTAGAGATTCAAATGTTGAAGTGGGACTTCTTTCATACAGATTGAATATTTAAGACTTGAAGAAAAAATACAACAGAACAGCTAAAAAAATTTAATGTCAACTGAGAAAGTCTCGACCGTAGTTTTAGTAATATGTCGATCTCATTATATTTTTGAAATTTGCTGGTACAGATAAATTCGTATCCTGTGGGGCCAAAAAGTGGTTTGATTTTCGTGTAGACGAAACACGCGTCTGCCGTACCAAATCATAAGCTTGATGTCATTTTAGAGATAGTTTTTAAATAGAAACGAACAGAATGCCTTTATAATTAGAACAGTCTATAATGTTACAGAAACACCGACATAGCTAGATAATACAATTAATTATCTAATTACTACCACAATTTGATATTAATAAGTATTGTAATTTTCATTGTTATTAATAAATGTAATGGTAGTATTACAAATCTAATCTTGAATCAATCCTAATCCTATCTTATTTTTTGGAAATATTTTTACAAATTCAAATGTGACGTCACTTTGTGTGGTTTTTTTTAGAATTTCAAATGTGACGTCACTTTGTGCGTTGAGGCTTTGGCTAACTCGGCTGTGTATTTTTATATGTTGGATTAAGTTGTTTTATGTAAATTATTCTAATTAATAAGGATGTTCTTGTCCCAGGCAGAAAACCCTGGCCGTTTTAGGCGCAACTTTTTGGAAGTTTTGGTCCTCGGTGCTCTTCAGCTTTGTACTTGTTTTGGCTTTCAAACTTTTTTTCATCTGAGCGTCACTGGTTGGTCTTGTGTGGACGAGACGCACGTCTGGAGTGTTGAATTTTAAGCCTAATACCTTCTGCTAGCTATTATTCGTGTGTTTCTTTGTCCTATATGTTCTCCCATTTATTTGTATTGTGGTCCTGTCATGTGATGTTGTCGTTTTGGTGTTGTGTTTGACGTTGCCATAAAAGCGGGAGGTTTGGCATGTCACAAAATCAGGTTCATCCCACCATTTTTTTCATAACATGACCTGTACCAAGTCAGAAAAATGGCCATTGTTATATTATAGTTCGTTTCTGTGTGTGTGTTACATTTTAATGTTGTGTTTTTGTTGTGTCGTTGTTCTCCTCTTATATTTTATGCGTTTCCCTCAGTTTTAGTTTGTAACCCGGATTTGTTTTTATCTCTATCGATTTATGAGTTTCGAACAGCGGTATACTACTGTTGCCTTTATTTACAGGGCATGATTATTCATAGCTAATAAAAATTCAGTCACACCAAACAGTCAACTATTAAAAACAGCGATCAGCTTTAAGCACAGCCAATTTTTAAAGTTGATATTTGATTTCTATACATAGATTAAGGCAAATATAATGAGGTGTCAGTTTCAATTTTAAATGTCTTGAATGAGATATATTTAACTGTTTTGTTAAACATAAGGGTGTAGAATAATAAATATGTTTGTTTTCCGAAATACTCATATTTAGTTAGATACAGACAAAATACCTATACAACCTATCGGAAGTTGCCTTCCAAGCAAGCGGAAAGTGTATCTATTATTACAAATAAAAGGCTCATTCAAAATATATTTGGAACTGTGATGTGTATTGTAAAACTATAACTATATAAACTATATAGTGAATGAAAAGGCACGTTCTTCTGTTCAACCAAATCAAAATGTCTAGCAGACGTATAGCAATATGCCATACCAGAATCAACAATTTCAACAAACAGTTCTTCAACACCATCCCACTCCGTATAACATGATTCCGCAATACCCTACAGTTAATTATGCTAACGTGCCACAACAACCTCAACCACAGCACTTATTTGACCAGTATACAGTATCCATGAAGCCTTCGTATAATCCTATATATCCAAATACTTCGATGTCGCGTAATCCTTCTTTCAATTTCAATCAAATGCATCTCCAAGTTATACCACTACAGTCACCTTACATCTCTTACTCCACACCCGCAGACAATGTTTACAACAGTAGTACCGACGAGGACACACAAGAGGACAAGTCTAAGCCACCCAAGATATGGTCACCCGTTGGACTGTGACATTTTAAGTTATATACCCATTATAATGTGATTTTTATAAACTTACTTGTTAATATTGTCATAGTCACATGTTTTTCATTTTGTTAATGTGTTACTTTGCTGACCAGATCATGGCATATGAAAACTCAATATTGGTGAAAAGAATACGTTTGCCCGTTGTATACTTATATCTTTATGCCAAGGTCGATATATAAAATATTATATTTCAGTTTGTTGCATTATTATTCAAAGTCGTATATAACAATAAGGAGAAATGGTATTTGTCGGATGAAAATTATTTTACAACCACGCAAGACTTTTAATTTTCACAATGTTGCCCCCCCCCCCCCCTAAAGTAGTCGTCCCCCAACACACCTATTCAAAATAAAGCTGTTAACTGCAACTATAGGTAATCGTTAGACCTTCAACTTTACTAGCAATCCCGATACCGTTTTAGTCAGCTATAGAATGCCCCGACGTGACAAAATGTGAATCAATTCAAACGAAAAAATCAACGCGAAACAAACATGCCTTTTGAGTTACATGTGATCCATTAGCAAACTAGATTAGGCAACAAAGAGTAATCAAGTAATCGAAGAGCTTTAAACACTAAACAAACTAATTATTTGGTATTCGAAGCGTTACTAAATAGTTTTCTAAAGAATTTAATGGGATACAAAGGACAATAATAGACAATCAAGTAGTCGAGCAGACTACAAACAAGGCTAGTAGTGAGACTTGCCAAGGTTATTGTAAATTGGGTGTTATGTTACAAATCAGTTGTGGTTAAGTGTACTCAATTTCTCCTTAATACTCTATTATTTCAATGTTACATAGTTTTCAATTATCACTTGTGATCAATCTTTGTTTTTTTTTTGCTGTTGCCAAATCTGTATAATGGAACTGGGCACACATATTTTAGCACAACGTGATTGGTTAGAAAGCAGTAATTATACAAGTGTTTAATCAAGGAAAGACAGTTCTTCGTGAACATCAGAATCTTTTTAAAGGCTTTCTTGCATCATGAACAAGACATTTCCATGATATAACAGTAGGTGTACTTCTCATTCTTAAACAAAGATCCTAACATATAATTTTTACTGAGGAACGAGACCCTGGTGAAAACTATGTAACATTCAAAGAATGTAGTAATAAGGAGAAATTGACTTCACTTAACCACAACTGATTTGTAACATTAATGATTGAACCGAACAGTTGATGTAAAAAGTAAAGTCTGCAAGAATGGTACCGTAGTTGTGATTTTACATACTTTCTTTACAATTCTGCAAGAATGCATGCATTCTGGCGATACATGATGTCTTCTAATGGAATGCGATGTTAGCTTAAAGAGTTAACTCAAAGTCACAATTTAAAGAGTCCCTTGATTATATATCTTATGTACATGTTCTCGTTTTTTATATAGATTAGACCTTTGGTTTTCCCGTTTGAATGGTTTTACACTAGTAATTTTTTGGGGCCCTTTATAGCTTACTGTTCGGTGTGAGCCAATGCTCCGTGTTGAAGACCGTACTGTGACCTATAATGGTTTACTTTTATAAATTTTGACTTGGATGGAGAGTTGTCTCATTGGCACTCATACCACATCTTCTTATATCTATGTATATATAAGTTTGGTGATACATTCAGTGCAACGGAATTAATGTCAGATGAATGTGGTTAAGAGTTTGAACTACATAACCTCTGTACATAAACTCAATGTATACTCATGAAAGGTCAAACAGATAGTCTTAATTTGTAAGGGTAAACCATTATCATAATTATAGGTCAAAGCACCGTCTTCAACTCGGATCATTGGCTCACACCAATCACTTAAAAAAACATAGAACACATTTCTTGGATGTAAACCTTTGATATATTATATACTCTGTACATTTAATGTCTTTATATATCGTGCAACCTGCAAAAACTCAGAAGAAAACAGAGAGGATTTAAACCTTAGATGCATAATAAGTATTTAGAATAGGTCTTTCATGCAAACTTTCAAAACGCATAGAGGATTGAAAGGTCAAACAGATAGTCTTAATTTGTAAGGGTAAACCATTATCATAATTATAGGTCAAAGCACCGTCTTCAACTCGGATCATTGGCTCACACCAATCACTTAAAAAAACATAGAACACATTTCTTGGATGTAAACCTTTGATATATTATATACTCTGTACATTTAATGTTTTTATATATCGTGCAACCTGCAAAAACTCAGAAGAAAACAGAGAGGATTTAAACCTTAGATGCATAATAAGTATTTAGAATAGGTCTTTCATGCAAACTTTCAAAACGCATAGAGGATATAAACCTTGAACATGTTAGATGTACTGTATATGCAGTAAAACTTCATGCTCTTTCATGTCTTTGTGACAAGGCCACATACGAAAACTTCGAACACATATTTTGGGTGTTAACCTTTGATATATTTACATAAACAATTTATACAGTTAATGTCTTTATGAAATGTGCCACTTGCAAAAACTGAGTAGAAAACAGAGAGGATTTAATTAGTTATCAAAGGTACCAGGATTATAATTTAGCACTCCAGACGCGCGTTTCGTCTACATAAGACTCATCAGTGACGCTCAGATCAAAAGATATAAAGCCAAACAAGTACAAATTTAAACCTTAGATGCATAATAAGTATTTAGAATAAGTCTTTCAGGCAAACTTTCAGAACACATAGAGGATATAAACCTTGAACATGTTGGATGTACTGTGTATGCAGTAAAACTCTTCATGCTCTTTAAGACTTGGTCACATACAAAAACTAAGAACACATATCTTGGATGTAAACCTTTGATATACAATGTATGGAGTAAATGTCTTTATGAACTGTGTCACTTGCAAACACTCAGTAGAAAACAGAGAGGATTTACACCTTAGATGTATTATAAGTATGTAGTATAGGTCTTTCAGGCAGACTTTCAGAAAACACAGAGATGATTTATTAGAATTATACAACAGTTCTTTGTGATCTAGGCCACTCACGAGAGAACAAAGAGAATATGATACTTAGATATGTTATATATATATAATACAGTTAATAAGCTTATAGATAGAAGATGTGATTTGAGTGGAAATGAGACAACTCCCCATTCAAGTCTTAATTTGTAAGGGTAAACCATTATCATAATTATAGGTCAAAGCACCGTCTTCAACTCGGATCATTGTCTCACACCAATCAGCAAGCTATAAAAGGCCCAAAACATGATTATTGTAAAACCACTGAACGGGAAAAACTAACGGTCTTATCAACATAAAAAACGAGAATCGTAAACACGTATGAACCACATCAACATACGACAACCACTGAACATCTATCCAACAGAGACCACTTTAAAAGACATGGATTTTAGCTTTTAAAGTCGACGTAAACCAGGGTCAGATCCAGTTATTTATAAAAAAAGGAGGGTTCCAATCAGGTAAAGGGAGTCCCAACCATATGTCGTCACAAAAAGTGGGTCCGGACACCCCCTCCCCAAACCCATTCGGAATCTCCAATAACAACCTTCAATATTGAGCAATTTCTGGCACTTTTTAAAAAGTACTGTTATTTGATGAATTCCGAAATGTTGAAAAAATTAAGAAATAATTGATGCAAGCTATACTTTATTGTAGTTTTAACATGGGTAGGCATTATATTCGTGATTATTTTAGCCCGAGCGATAGTGAGGGCTAAAATAACACGAATATGATGCCTACCCATGTTAAAACTACAATAAAGTATAGCTTGCATCAATTATTTCGATTCTGATTAGGACAATTAAGGTAATTTCTATGTCCGATGCGTATAAATGTAGAGTGTTTGTGAAGGCTCTTCCATGAACCGCCAGCATGAACGGTTGTCGTATCTAAGTCAAATATGTCAATTTCCAAATGCAACACATTACAGTCATAATAAATGAATTAGTTACAACATGTGCATCATTTAAGAGTTTGGAAGTGTTTTAAGTTAATGAAACATATTAAATGCATGCCAATTTGATAAAATTCATTATTCTGCAGTTGTCATTATACACATGTGCAAACAAATTTTATTGGATTTAGAGCATGGATTTGTTCACAAAGCGAAAGAAGCACGTCATATTAGAATAAACAATACACTATAGACAGATGCTTTGAGGATAAATCTAAAGCAAATTATTTACTAGTATACAATTGATTTATCAATGCTGTACAATGAATTTATTCTTTTCTTCTACTTTGCTCGCGTTTTGTTTTATCAGTTCTTCAATGTTTGTTTTAATGGTGTTTTTCTTTTAAATTTGGCTTCGAGCATCACTGAATTATTGATGCAGCAAAACTTACTACCGTTAATATACTATTCTAACAGATTGGTTATACTAATTTCGTGGGAAGAACATTGCAAGAATACGAGCATAGTATAATAAAAGAAAAACAACACTAACACTAACGTGGTTGAACTGATAAAACGAAACGTGGGAAAAGTAAATCAAAACCAGACAACGAATCATAGCCGAGGTATATCATTTATATAGGAGAAATGAATAAATTCATTTTACAGCATCGACAAATCAATTGTCGAAATAATTTTCTCTAGCTTTAGACTTAAAGTATTTGTTTTTAGTATATTGTTTATTTTTTTCAACATATAGGATTCATTCCTGAATACATCAAATACTAGTATCAGTACTATTAAAAAGTGCCAGATATTGCTTATTGTTGAAGGTTGTCAGTGGCGGTTCCAAATAGGTTGGTGAGGGTGTCCGGAGTTGGAACCCCCTTTCATGACTATATATGGCTGGGACCCGCTGTATCCTCGATTGGATCCCTTCTTTTTATAAATAACTGAATCTGCCCCTAGTTGTTAAGTGACTTATAACTACTTACATCCACGTCTTTTAATTTGGATGTTCAGTGGTTGTCGTTTGTTGGTGTGGTTCATACGTGTTTCCGATTCTCGTTTTTTATACCGTTGGTTTTCACGTTTGAATGGTTTTACAATAGTAATTTTTAGGGCCCTTTATAGCTTGCTGCTCGGTGTGAGCCAAAACTCCGTGTTGAAGACGGTTATTTGATCTATTATCATGATAATGGTTTAATTACTTTAACAAATTGTGACTTTGATGAAGAGTTGTCTCGTTGGCACTCATATTACATCTTCTTTTATCTATAAGCTTGTTTACTGTATTGTATAATATATCTAAGTATCATATCCTCTTTGTTCTCTTGTGAGTGGCCTAGATCCCAATGACCTGTTCTTAACTTCTAATAAATTCTCTCTGTGTTTTTCTGAAAGACCTATTCTAAATACTAGTATCTATAATACATCTAAAGTGTAAATCCTATCTGTTTTCTACTGAGTGTTTGCGAGTGGCACAATTCATGAATACATTTACTGTTCATTGCATATTGTAATCTCCGAAAACTATAAAACTGGATCACAAAACCACAAATTTAAGGTTTATGAATTTATTGTATATTCGAATTCATATATTCACAATATTATACATATATCGAAAATAGTCACATTAATTTGCAACGCTGAATAGTTCAATATTTGTGGAAAAATGGTAAAACACAAAACATCATAAGTCATACATTCAATCAAATTTATCTTGGAATAAAGATTGCTTCTCAATCAAGTATATAATAAGAGAAAGTCTTCATAAAACCAACATTTGTTCCTCGATAATCAATCAGACATTTCAAAAATTAACTAAACATAATCATAATATCAATCATGGGCACATAATTACTACACGGGTAGTAGCCTCGTCATATCAAGAAGCGTTTAGTACAGTGGTTTTGTCATAGCTTGGTTAAGATAAATATGGTTGTGTTATGTGTTTTTAATGACAAACAGTGCCAAAATATAAACATTCAAATATTTTGTTAAATGAACTATTATAAATGGGAACTAATTCAAGCTGGTCAGTATCTTTGTGTATAGCTAATATGTTAGTAAATCAAAATTTGTATTATATAGTTATTAATTTGACATAAATAATGCATGCTTGCGTATGTCAAAATTTAAAAATTGGGATTCGTTTCTAATACACAAAGGAGAATTGTTTTCTTAATATCTGCTACATCTCATATATTGTTATCGTACAAAACTGCCGTCAACTTTCCCGAAAAACAGCCCCTACTGCACACAATTTGTGATTATAGAAAATTCGGTGTCATGGTTTGGTTCATTTGTGTCATGGTTTATTTCATGTTGAACATTGTTCAGTTATGTGATTCTAATCGTGAATGAAGGAAAAGTAACGATCAAAATAAACCTACATTTTACAACAATTGAAATACTCTTTTTTTAAACGTTTTATTTGGAATACAAAAGCACATATATTCCCACATTCAATGTAGTATTATATATATTAAGCACATGCTGTCTGATTGCCAGTGAGTATTCTGCAAAGACTGGTTCAAAATAAATCAATGAAAAACAAATTTACGTATTTTCTAGCTGATACGTTTTACAATTTTAAGAAGACGTTTTTACCTATTTTACAAGTGATACCGCTCATGAATTTGATTTCCCCGATAAAGTCCATCATAGACATACGGAAAATAATATATGTGAAACAGAAGCAGCGCTTTCTGTTTTTCTAATTATTATCTCAAAGGACAGTTTAAAAGAGCAGTGACTATTAAAATTATAAAAACAAAATTACAAAAATACGGGACTTCAAGGACAATTCTAAACGGAAAATCACTAATCAAAGACTATGTAAACATTGTAATGTACTAGATGACGAGCTTCTTTCTTTTCTAAATGTAAAATAAATATAATATATTGTAATAACTTCAAGAATATAGATAAATTAAAAACTATCATCAATCCTGAAACAAAACAAGACACCAACAAATTAGGCTCCTTTTTAAAAAAAAAATACACTAAGACTGAGGGCAGGTAGTCCTTGATTTTATTTGAATCTCTTAATATGTAAAGAGAGACAATGATTATAGTAGAAAGTGTCTGCATTGTTTATTTTCGCTGTTTATATGTAAACTGTATATCATGTATAATGTGTTCAGCCATTGTCCCATATGGGCTTAAAGTGCTTTTCCAATAAAGTATTACTTGTCAACAAAAGCCCGTGTGAAAATCATATCATTTTAATTATCTCCATTTCAAGAGATCATTGTCAATTGCGAGAAAAAACACTGATAAATGTCAAATAGGCTTTCCATACATTTTTCAATCTAACAAAGAACTAAGGTGCACTAGACTCGCCATTTTATATACAATTAATTATTATCCGCGGACGAGAGAACATAGACATTGTGATATCAAAATGTAATCCATATAAAAACTTACAATGTGGTAGAATAGTCAACGTAAAATGTCACGCGTCTAAAAACAAAATTCAAAGGGAGATAATAAAGATATACCTATGGAAAGCACTATTGCCAACATCGAAATACTGTAAACAGAACTGTTTTGATCCTTATAAAAAGCCCGGTTTAAAAGGTCAGAATCAAAACTCGTACATTTGAAGGGTGTAAATTTAGTTTCTTTACGTCCTCGTCAATATCTATATATATGTAGCCAGGTGTTAGGTAAGGCTGATAGAGGTGACATAGTTGATGATTGATCTTTATTTTACTAAATAACAAAAGGTGGCAGGTATTCCTGCAAATACAAAAAAGAAGGTTTGTAATACAATTGTCTACTTGTTGAATACAACTTCAGTTATAATGTACACTTTAATGTAAATGACATCAGCAAAATACCTAATTACAATAATTTGCTTGTCTTAGCTAATAATTACCCAGTATTATAACCAACAACACTTGTATACATTTAATATGACATAGTATGGTTTATATGCGAGTAAATATTGCTTAAATCATTCCATTACTTCTTGTTCGCATTTTACTTCAGTTTACTTAATCAAAACACTCATTTAAATTGAACTACAAAATATTGTTAAACCTGCGTTCCATAACATGACACATTAATAATAAACAGGCTTTCCATACTTTTTATAGCAATAAGCTCTCATGTTTGTGTACAAAATAAATGTTATGTTCTAATTCGCCAGACTTAAACGAACATAAATTATTTATGCAATAAAACTCAACACATGTATCAGAAATGAGCTCTCCTTGTGAGGGTAGCATACTTTTTATTAACCATTGTATAATATAAATCAAACAGTACGTTTCAAAGTTCATTTTAAGCACATTACGGCTTAATCTCAGTCGTTATTAATTAGGTATAAAAACAGTCATACAGGCTCGATCACAGTCAGCCAACCATTAATACATAAAAATATACACCAATCTACAAAACAAGAAATACAACTTAAATAAATCATTATAAGTAAAACATTACTTTCCACATAAAAACAATAGATGGTCTTTATGATGGTGGGGGGTGAGGGGGGGGGGGGGCTTAATACAGGCAAGGCAGTAGTACGGCGTATGCTACTCAGCGTAAGGCAGAACTTCGAATAATAACATTATAAATTACATTTAATTTATATCAAACAGCAAGCACGAGAAACACGAGCCAAAATCATACGATACATAGAATACCTGTTTTAAATTCGCAATGCGACGAATTTCATCCAATGGAATACATTGTAAACATTACAGGTATTCTAAAAACATGTGTTGATGTAAACAAACACACGTGTTTTACCAAAACATATACATGTGCTTCCGTACTATTATTAAATATATTTATGTTCTAATTCGCCAGACTTAAACGAACATAAATTATTTATGCAATAAAACTCAACACATGTATCAACTAATTGCATAGTAAGCTCCTTCAACTATAGATGCGGATTTGTGTTTTTTACATAAATGAATCAGGTATAACGAAACATCATAGTCTGATGCTGGTAAAGAATTAAGATTAAATGAATTACACCATCTACAAAAATTGTTAAAGGCGTACCTGTACTTCTTCCGAGTGCTTTCAGCTCTAGAGTGAAGACAAAATTCTGGAAGACACTTTGCTAAATTTTGTAATGGCTGGTGTGGTGAAAGAATTTCTGATGACCACCTACCAACGCTGAAAATATCTGTAAAATGTAAAAATTCAAACAGATAGTAAATTAAAAAAAAAAGTATATAATACATGACAAATGCGTTTAATATATAATCATTACTGACCTTGCTCCGTACTATAGCCTTGTCAGATTTCTAAAAAAAAACCTCGCTATCATTTCTATAGCCTTGTAAACATGTGTCATGTCTATGTCACAGTAATACAAAAACAGTTATCTACATTGTTCTTAGCCTAACAGCTAAAATATCAGAATTAAAATTCTTAGAGCCAAAAATGGAATTCTTGTTGTTCCCTTGAAGAAATATGCGTTGTTCACTGGAAAATTCAATTACTTCCAATACATAATGACGAAATTCCATGTTTCTTCTAAATAATAAAGTCCAAAACGATGAAGACGGCCATTTTGGTACTATCAGGGTACCTTCGGCTTTACAGAGTACTAAATGATTTATACTTTTAGTAACTAAATCAATTGGAGGGACTATCCAATTATTTTCATTTTTCCAATTTTGTGTAAAAGCATCAATAGCTTCACTCCCGGGATTCCAAAATTTTGAATTAAATCGCTTCAATTTTGTATTAGCAAAATTGGCAAATCTATCAACAGTATAAGGACCCCATAAATTATCCATGAATTCAAAAAACTCCGGAGATGTTTGCCAGTCATCTATATCTATCATTTTAGACAAAAAATCAGCTCTACAATTTTCTGATCTAGGTACCCATATTGGATGTACAATGACTCCTTCCTTCAAACAAAATTTAAAAATGTCATATGCAAAACACTGTAAATGCATCTTGGTGCTACCTCTATTGATTATTTTTACACAGTTTTGATTATCGGTGTGCCATTTGACAGTACTGTTTTTTAAAACAGTTTTAAATGAATACAAAGCTAATTGAATAGCCCTTAATTCTCGCCAGGTCGAACTCATGTTTTTCTCATATTCGCTCCATGTGGAATGAAAAACTTTTTCATTCAACTCTACAGTAAAAGCACCTGCGGCTACATTACTAGCATCTGAATACACCACTATGTTTGGTAAGGATTCATTCACAAAATTCTTCTGATTAAGATTTGTCAAACTGTCTGACCAAAATCTCAACTCTGCTAATACACACTCAGTGTAAGCAATATTTAAATTACCATCCCATGATTTTCTGTTCTCAATTGCAAAATATAAATGCCTTGTCATTAGGCTTGTGACATTGCCCATAACTGGAGACATAGAAATAATTCTACCTGTGAATTGTGCTAACTGACGAGCACTTATAATGGGAAATTTATTCAAAATATTGTCAAGCGATTCTTTTGCATCATTTAATCTACGTTCAGACACTGCTAAAATAAAGCTTTTCGAATCCCATATTAATCCTAGCCATTCCAAGCGTTGAACTGGATCAAAAACAGATTTTTGTTCATTTATCAAAAATCCAGCTAATTCCAATGAGGACTTTACGAATTCAGATATATTTTGACATTCTAAATACCCTTCTGACATACCTAAACCATCATCTAGATAAAGCACTATATCTACACCGTTTTCACGCCAGTATCTAACCATAGGTCGTAAACATTTTGTAAAAATGTAAGGCGCTGAACTCAAACCAAAAGCTAAAACTGAAAAGCAATAAAACTTTCCGTTCCAAGAGAACCCTAAATATGTATGTTGCTCTTTGCAGATGTCTAAATGAAAATATCCAGATTTTAAATCAAATTTAATTAGGTATAGATCTTTCTTAAAAAATTGTTGAGCAACTTTCCAATCTTCGAATTTTATTTTATTTTTCAAAACGTATAAATTCAATTCAGATAGATCTAATATCAATCTCTTTTTCCCGGACTTTTGAATGGCAACACTTAATGGATTTACTACAAAAGGCTGAAATGGTACTTCGTGTACGCATCCGTTTTTCGAAAGTTCGAGAACAGCTTCGTTTACAAAATCAGTATTATCAACTGCAGATTTATTATTGCGGAATTTCATAGGAGGTGGTAAACTCACAAAAGGAATCATATAACCTGATTTTATAGTATTAATTATAAATTTGCTTGCTCCAATGTGCTCCCAAAAAGCTACATTTTTAGATAAACTACTTTTGACGCCTTTGGCGAATTTGGAAAAATCAACTTTATCAAAATACTTAACATGTTCGAAAAGTATATTCATGTGCCCATGCAACAAATATTCATCTACTAAATTAAGAAACTTATCTTTTATCTTATGTTGCTGGGTTGTTCCTTGGTGTAAATTGCTTGCTGCTTCTATTGGGACAGTTTGTCCTCCAGTGTCCAAATTGGTGGCATTCATAACACATGTCATATGAAGTCGCCTCTCGGCGACTGTTCCTCCGAAAGGGCGGCTGGTTGTACTGTTGAAGAGGCATATCTGCAGTATTAGTAGGAGGTCTGGAAACAGTAGCTGAAGGCTTAGCGTAAGGTTTAGTACGACTTTTCTTCTCCTTGATGGTTTTGAGAGCTCTGCTTTCAGCTTGTCGGAGTCTTTTCTCGTCATCTGAATCTGATGCTATTTCGTCACTCTCGTACTCGCGAACTGTGGTCCAACCAGCAGGAGATTTATCGGCTATTCTGATGAGCTTATTTCTTTTGTTCAACTTTAAGATAAGTCCAGAAATTAAATTTATAGAAACAAAATCTTCCTTCGAAAAACGTTTTTGCAGCTTATGTAGGTCAGCAAGGACTTCGGAATTGAAAGAAAATTGGATTTGATTACCTTCACTCTTTAGTTTCACGGACGCTTCCTTTTTCAACTTAGTGGCTAAGGAGTCGTTGCCCGACACTAACTCGTTCTTCAATGCAGATATTTTAGAATCGAAGTACGACGTAAACAGTTGAAAAGTGCTGTCACTTATTTGTTGCTGTGGCGCTGTTTGCTGGGTTGCTGTCGACGGTACTGGTATAGGCAAACTAGGAAATGCAGCTTCTCTGTTAAGAACGACAGGAGTTGTAGACTCGTGTAGTAGTAATTCGTCTTCGTCTTCGGAACGGTGGTCTGTCATGGTTAATACAGGCAAGGCAGTAGTACGGCGTATGCTACTCAGCGTAAGGCAGAACTTCGAATAATAACATTATAAATTACATTTAATTTTTTATCAAACAGCAAGCACGAGAAACACGAGCCAAAATCATACGATACATAGAATACCTGTTTTAAATTCGCAATGCGACGAATTTCATCCAATGGAATACATTGTAAACATTACATGTATTCTAAAAACATGTGTTGATGTAAACAAACACACGTGTTTTACCAAAACATATACATGTGCTTCCGTACTATTATTAAATATATTTAATTGAACTTTACAGAAGTGAACAGGGATGGTTATCGTTCCATCACTATAGATGCATGTGATTAATATACCAAAACAGTTATTTAACAATAAAAAATACAATGCTTATGCAACAAAAACATCTAGCCTAAATTATAATATTCTACGTGATGTGTCACATAATTACAGAAGATATAAAATACGATGTGTTTGTCATTGTTATTAATTCATAGTGCTTCTGTGCACTCAGATAATGATACAAAAATAGGAACATACAACGGCATTGGTTCATCGTGTGAATATTGTTGTTTTGATGTGTTTTATATATGTGTTGAAGACTTTACAGAAACAATAAATGCAATTGGCAATAATGTGAAGGCCAGGGAATAATTATTACAATGATAGTTTACCTGTAGATGATATAAAAAGGGCTTAGGTACAACAATTTATATGGGGACGAAGTCCCCAATAACAGTAGAAAAATCAATAAAAAAAAAAGTCGGGAAAATTTCCCGAAATTTTTCATTGTACTAATGAACTCAAAATCGTTAACTTTTTTTTTGTCGCTTTTTTTAATTTCCGGATCTGCGCAGATATCATTTCCGGTAGTGTAGCATTTGCCCCTGGCGGACGCTGCAATGCAAGTCATACGATTTCCCGCAAATTCATATGTATGACTACCAAAGAGAATAAGGACGACAACACCATTACAATAAAATGTGTATCCTTTTCATGTCAAAAATTACGATTTTAATATGATAAAAAACCTTTATATATTAATACCTGATGAAAGCGTTTGTTTACATTGCAAATAACGAAATGACGTCACAACTTAATTTCTAAACAGTTGAACCAACATCGGAAACGTTGCATTATTTCCGTTTCTCTTTCAAAAGATTATGTATAGTTAAATAATTTATTCCTTGAGTTCTCTTGGGAAACTCGCCGCTCGTCGGTTTTGTTTAAACTAGTGCATGATCTCACTTTGTTTGGTTTTAAAGACTAATTGTGAATAACGGGCGAGATGTGCAGAATAGATGACACAAACATTAGAATTGATAAAAAATATGACAAATGAAAAAGTAAAATAAATGATGATAACAGCTAGGGCACTGAAAGATACAATGAAAATGGGGCATTCAAATACAAAAAAATGGGGCTCTCAAATATAAAGAATGGAAAATAACGCAGACTCAAACATAACGAATAGAGACCTTTTTATTCTCATATATATATATATATATATTAATTAACTCACAGAACAACTTTCAATGAGAATAAGAAATCAGTGTTGTATGACATAAAAAACAATTGCAGAAAATAAGCAAAAAAATAAATAAATAAAAATTCCATTGTTATAAACAATCATTGTTTTAAATCATACCTCAAAAATAAAATTAAAAAAAACGAACTCACACGCACATACCAACTTTTCTTTATCATATATTTCAATAATTTTATTAGTTACAAAACTTACTGGCTAAAGAAAAAGAAGTGAATCTTTCCTATCATGTTTCCTTGATAGAGTTTTGCTGCTCACAAGTTAGCTATTAAACCAAGAGTTCCAAATGGTAAAGTTGAAGTCACCAAGCTATCACAAGTTGCTTGACCGATATTGAATAACTGTTTCACAGAAGTAAATGATATGTTCCTTATGTCGTAAATACAATCCCCTTCCCAATCACAGATGTGACCTACTAAATGAGACTATTTACTGGGTTTGTAATGAAATGAGCAACAAGATTGGTGCCACATGTGAAGCAGAATCCGCTTACCCTTCTGGAGCAACTAAGATCACCCCCAGTTTTTGGTGGGGTGCGTGTTGCTTAGTCTTTATTTAGCTTTCTATGTTGTGTCTTGTGTGCTATTATTTATCTGCTTGTCTTTTAATTTTTTTGCCATGGCGTCGTCAGTTTATTTTCTGCGATTTACGAGTTTGACTGTCCCTCTGGAATCTGTTGCCCCTCTTTTAAACTAAGTCGGAATTTTAATAATAACGTACTACTGAGATATATTTTTCTTATTCAAAATTATAAAAATCTTTCTACATGTACATGCATGTTATTTACATCTACATATCTTCATATATAATGAACATACAAGCTACAGGTATTAAGCAAATGTATCACAACTTTTGTTTTCTACAATAACATGTAAGGCTGTAGCCTAGGTATCACAAAAGATTAAAAAAAAAAAAAATGATGCAATGAGATGTTAAAAGGGAATTCAACTATACGTCATCAATTCTTATAGTAAGAAGTGAAAAAGTGTGTTGTACCGTGATGCAGTGAACATGGTGAAGAAACAATGAATATCATGTATATATATATATCGATAAGTTTAAGTAAGCCCTTTTCAATAAAGTGACTTTAAATGGGGGTTTTCGTACCACATTATGCATGTTCTTGTTTTAAATTGAAGCCCTTAATTTTTCGGTTATTGTTTTTTGCTGTAGTGTATATCATAATTGTTTTTTTTTCAAATTGATTTGTACTGAAATTATGCTGATACTTTTTCTTGTTTGAATTGTTCTTGTTAATACATTGTATTCATTAAAGACCAAAAATATTTACTGCAGGAGCAGAGTGTGTTACATGCAGACTACATGTATAATAAGCACATGTCTGTTCAAGTTTTAACTAATTGCACTCCGCTAGCTTCAATTGTGTTATTGTCTATTGTATTGGTATGTCAGTCATGTCTGGCATCAAGGTTTAAAAGTACCGCATATCACCTTCCACATTACACAACTTTAGTCTACTATATCAGTGGTTCTAGAAATATCAGTTGTAACCATGCAGTTTGGGAATTTACCCTTTAGGTTGACTTTGCAAGTGTTAGTGCGAATAACATAACTCATAACTGTACACGTATGTCATAAGGTAACTGATGCCCAGTAATCTGCACAAAAGTTACATACATGTCGTAAGGCAGGTATCATTTTATTGCCTTGTGTTACATTCAGTTCTTCTCCAGGCAGTGCTTATCATTGTGTGCAGGTACATGATTTAGTCAGTAATTCTGACACAACAAGGTCTTTGTGTAACCCTTTCCGTTTTGTGTTTTTTAACCATTTAAATCTATTGGTCAAAATATAATACCTCTATAAATGAGAATGTGTTATATGATCTTATATCTTCTAAAAGTTAAGCTAAATCAAGGACATATAACTAACATCTAATATGCGCCCTTGTTAATTCATGAAAATGCAGACACATATATTTTGTACATGTGCATAAAATGTCTTACTTTTACTGAGACATCCTAAGTCATTTGAAAGATATTAACAAATGTATAATGACTAATACAGTTTTACTTCTACACGAATAATCATGATAAAAAAGCATATGGGTTCTCTAATTTAATTTTAACATGTCACCAATTAACTATTTTACCTTACTATAGGGGACCACTCCAGCAATGCTACAGTGATTCCATATAATGATCAACCCAATTTTTCAAACAAAAGTACCCTCCCCCCCCCCCCCCCCCCCCCTGGATCCGCCTATGCCAGCTATGGTATGAACAAATTCTATATTTTTTTTTTAATTTATACTCCCATACCATGATACCACGGGATAAAGTAAAGTATTCTTAAGGATTTCTAACTTCGTCCCCATTCACAGGAAACACCTGCCTCATATTAGTTTTTCTTTCATTTTAGCGTTATCATAATACGTCATCAATTTTTGTACCTAAGCCCTTTTTATATCATCTACAGGTAAACTATCAACAATATTCACACGATGAACCAATGCCGTTGTATGTTCCTATTTTTGTATCATTATCTGTGTGCACAGAAGCACTATAAAAAGGGCTTAGGTACAACAATTTATAGTTTTTCTTTCATTTCAGCGTTATCATAATACGTCATCAAAACGGTGTTTCCGGTCACAATAAAAATAGAAAATTGCCGGTTATACATGAATAAACTCCGGAATCATAAGTGACTTGCTCACATATATTTGCTCAAATAATACTTAACTGTTTTTCTTGGGTTATTGGCGAATTCACTAACTTGAGTTCATTGCTCATGTTGCTATGCATGATGAACTACTCTACTTGTTTACAATTCTAGGAGTAGTGCACGTATTGTTTACTTACATACACACCGTGTATCATCAGTACAGCGGATATAGGTACTAACCAAGCGGGCTTGATCGATTTTGAACTGACAAGGTAACGAAAATCTTTGTTTTGTTTTATCTACATTCAGTGTACATTTCTCAACATCTGAAATTCCTGCTCCCAAATAATTTTCGCATCGATTTCTTCCAATTTATAAGACAACTTTGATATTCTGATAAGAACAATTAACTTGTAAATGCGCAAATAGTTGTGAATGTCAACACCAACTTTCAATTTCGATACAGTTGTCGAAACATTTACATGTTTTATCTGAAAGAAAACTAATACAGGGCAAAAGTAATAGTTACCAATCATAAACCTACCTGTGATTACTCATTCCTTGAAATTTTTTGGGTAATAAACGAGTATGAAAATAGAGTTTTTGTGTACGGTGTACAGCAACTTAACTATGCACCGTACAGAAAGATTTATGTAGTCAGCTAAACACCGTTCACAACGCTTCTTTTCGGAATAAAATATCGAAAAATAACATATGTATGGAAGATTTCAATGCCAATTATTGAAACAGCTATACTTATTACACACACACAGTACCCTTGTATCAGAAAAAGAGTTGCAATGAATATAGAATTATATCGAATGAGACGAGCGCAAACTTCTTTGACAAGTATTTGCACATGTTTTTAGTAATCGTCCTTGTTTTGGGAAAATAATGAGACATCTCTAATCATCAACCTCCGACCAAATCATTTCTTAAAACAAAAATTATGTTTAGATTGAAGTACACATTGATATTATGTGAACAAAACAAAGATTGTCGTTACCGTGTAAGGTCAAAATCGCTCACGCCCGCTTGGTTAGTACCTATATCCACTGTACTGATGATACACGGTGATACAACGCATTTTCTTCACAGATTGGCAGACAGGTAAACATTTCGTTATGGATTAACTTAATAAAATTTCAGAAATTTTCTCACGAGATAAAAATGTAACTAAACGGTACAAAAATAAGAAAAAAATAAATGTTTTGACCATGTTGACAAGGTATTCATATTTCCAAAACTAGAGGTTCCTGCATCTTTTTTTGTTATTTTGTAAGGAATGGAAAGCGAATATTTCATGTTTCTCATATATGCACGAAACTTGATTAGGATTTGACCAAAATTTGAAAAGGTACGTAAAAACAAATCGCCATTATACATGTTATATCTAGGGTCTACCAACGATTTTGACAAAATCGAATTTATTTTTGAAGATCTCGTTTTGCTGCATATTTTTTTGTTATTTACAATGTCTAGCTATCTTTAAATATTTTCCAATAAACATTAGCACATACTTACAACTTCTCGTCCAATCATATTGCTTGAATTTACCTTCTAATTTTCATAGTACATACTTTTTTTATGTACTAAGTAACTACGCATGAATGACCACAAGGGTACGATTTCATTGTATCGTAATCAAGAAATTAGAACAAAAATTGGCTATTTTGAAGTAAAATTTTGTCTTCCAAATTAAATTAAATAATTGGTAATTAGTTTTCACATTGATTCTTAAATATCCTGCTTTAAAATCTTTGGATCTGAAAAATGTTTTTGACAATTAACAGTTTTTTTCATTTAAAAAGAGTAACAAATATGGTTCTTTATACCTTGATTAGAGTACAGCGCCATCTTAAAATTGTTATAGTTTATCATTCATGCAATTACTTTGTACACATAAAAAGTGAGTGCTATGAATTATTGTGAAGGGAAATTAAGGCAACTTGGTGATTTTATTAACTTCCTGGGGAAATTGATCTTTGTCGTCATGAATTGATTGATTGATAAGTGGTTGCTTGATGTCCAGTGACAAATATTTGAGGAATGTCTTGAATTGAAAAACCGTGATAATGTCTGAAGAGAATGTGCCACCTATACATATTTATATACATATTCTGATAAATCTTTTAGTTTTTAATGTAAAAAAAAAAACCATTTAACTCTGATCTATTGGACATTTGTTAATGTTATCCGCTAGACTATGTATGGGGACAAAGTATCTATCTGTTTCAAATAATTTTAATTCATTATAGCTTTTATTAAATTAGTTTTACTGTAAAATTGAAAATTGTTTCCAATACATGTAATGCTTCTACTGCAAATAATTATTGTCTGCTTTGGAACAATTCGTTTTGTCATCTTACCATGTAAAGACGTACATGTATAGTAAATCACCGCTATATATCAATATACATACTTACACCAGCAGCTATCATCTTTTCATTTTGGAGTCACAAGGGCCTTTTGAAATTACATATGTTACAATGATACTAGTGGGTAGATTTACAAAACGTAAAATTCGTCAATGAGCTCTGTTTTCAAACACCTGTGATACAAGAATTCAGCCAAAATAAACTATCAATAGAGCAATTAAAGATTACTCGAGTTGTAAATATGTGCTAAATTGGATATTCTATGGAAAGGCAAGCCTCTCGCTCTAAATTCCATAGTATATACCTTTCAATAAAATAACCGACACATAAACGAATAAGCCAAACAAATTGGATGAAAATTGTCAATAAAAAGTGAGAACTTTTCAACTGACCATTTCTGTCATGTTGATTTAATTATTTATCATACGAATACGAATACGAAAGTTTTATTTTGATTCGGTTTACATATAGCAATACAAACATAAGCTCTTTAGAGCTTTTTACCGAATATAAAATAACATAAACAAAAACATTAAAACACACAAACATGCAGACAAGATATATAACAGCACAGGCACATTGAAATACATGCAAAGCACTACTAAAATACATATTTAAACAAACCAAAGCTGAAGCACAACTTATATTTAAGCACAACTAAAATTAAGCACAAATAAAAATATAGCACACATGCAAACATTTAAGGCATACTAGCATGTTAGAGCAACTTCTAAAATATGAAAATGCTTATCTACATGCAGAACAACAACATTTTGAACCATTCCAAGACTGTATAAGGCTCTTAAATTGAGAAAAACTGTTTTCAGTCCTGAGTAGGCTGTTCCACCGAGTAGCAGCTGCAAATTTAAAACTTTTCTTACCAACCTGTCTAGTTTTTACATGTGGTATATCCAGTGTATTTCTATATCTCAAAGAATATTTACAATCTTTTACATTTAATAAATCATGTAAACAGACAGGTGCTAATTTTTTGACTATATTAAAAGTTTCAATAGCCATTGATCTTTGTCTTTTTATATGCAGTGTTGGCATCTTAGCCTTTTCAAGTAACTGTTGATATGAGCTTGAATGGTCTTCGTACACAAACCTTAGTGCTTAGTACAAAAATGCCATGCCAAAGGGCAGAAATTAAAATTTGACAGAATAAATGTATGGACATTAACAAATGCCTGAGTGAACATCATAGGATTTGAATTATCTCTATTCCAAGAGATCATTTTAAATTGCGTTTAAAGTAAAACGCAAAGAAAAAAAGCACAGACAACTGTCAATTAGGCTTTCCGTACATTTTTCAATCTAACAAAGAACTTTTAAAATTAAATAGATATAAAACGAGATTTTTTAAACCATTTTACGTTTTTTTTATACAGAAATTTATTATTATCCGCGGGCGAGAGAACATAGATATCGCGATGTCAAAATGTAATAATGTAATCAATGTATAAACTTACAAACTTTTTACATTGAATAATCCGCGAAGCGGATTATGTAACATGTGAAGAGTCAAAAACTAATTTTATGGTTCAATAAATTCAAAAAAAAATGTATTGCCATTCATTATAAATAAATTTCTATCAAAAATAAGGCTAAAGAAGTTTTTATATTATTTATATTTACAATAATAACGTACACACATGTTGGCGTATGAATTCACGTCAGAGTGGGCGTGTCGCCATTATAACAAGAGTGCACACGCTGAAATGTCTCGCCTTCTTTACTAATCATTGATATTATGTTGATAGTCCTAAATATAAAGCTTTATTACAACTGTCACATAAACTTAACATTAACCAAGTAAACTAAACATTGACCAATGAACCATGAAAATGAGGTCAAGGTCAGATGAACCATGCTAGGCAGGCATGTACAGCTAACAATTCTTCCATACAACAAATAGAATTGACCTATTGCTTATAGTTTAAGAAAAACAGACCAAAACACAAAAACTTAACACTGAGCAATGAACCTTGAAAATGAGGTCAAGGTCAAATAAAACCTGCGTGACTGCCAAATAGATCATAAAATATTTCCATACACCAAATATAGTTGAACTATTGCATATAGTATAAGAAAAACAGACCAAAACACAAAAACTTAACTATAACCACTGAACCATGAAAATGAGGTCAAGGTCAGATGACACCTGCCAGTTGGACATGTACACCTTACAGTCCTTCCATACACCGAATATACTAGACCTATTGCTTATAGTATCTGAGATATGGACTTGACCACCAAAACTTAACCTTGTTCATTGATCCATGAAATGAGGTCGAGGTCAAGTGAAAACTGTCTGACGGGCATGAGGACCTTGCAAGGTACGCACATACCAAATATAGTTGAACTATTGCACATAGTATTAGAAAAAAAAGACCAAAACTCAAAAACTTAACTTTGACCACTGAACCATGAAAATGAGGTCAAGGTCAAATGACACCTGCCCGCTAGACATGTACACCTTACAATCATTCTATACACCAAATATAGTAGACCTATGGCATACAGTATAAGAAAAACAGACCAAAACACAAAAACTTAACTATAACCACTGAACCATGAAAATGAGGTCAAGGTCAGATGACACCTGCCAGTTGGACATGTACACCTTACAGTCCTTCCATACACCGAATATACTAGACCTATTGCTTAAAGTATCTGAGATATGGACTTGACCACCAAAACTTAACCTTGTTCACTGATCCATGAAATGAGGTCGAGGTCAAGTGAAAACTGTCTGACGGGCATGAGGACCTTGCAAGGTACACACATACCAAATATAGTTATCCTATTACTTATAATAAGAGAGAATCTAACATTACAAAAAATCTGAACTTTTTTTTCAAGTAGTCACTGAACCATGAAAATGAGGTCAAGGACATTGGACATGTGACTGACGGAAACTTCGTAACATGAGGCATCCATATACAAAGTATGAAGCATCCAGACCTTCCACCTTCTAAAATATAAAGCTTTTAAGAAGTTAGCTAACGCCGCCGCCGCCGCCGCCGCCGCCGCCGGATCACTATCCCTATGTCGAGCTTTCTGCGACAAAAGTCGCAGGCTCGACAAAAATTGACAACATTGAAAATAAAACTAATACATTTAACCAATCAGAAGACAGTAAATACACCAAATTTATTTATAAGGAAATAACGTTCGAAATACTTCGACCATAGCAACTTGATTAATAATATATCATGGATTAAATTAATAAGATTTCAGAGAAAAAAAAATTCAGGCGATAACAATTTTACTAAACGGTTCAAAAACTAAAAACATAATTATTTATTTTGACTTTAATATGCATTAGATTTTTTTATTACTTGTATATGTTATAAATTCTACAAATGAGTCAATCACAGTCCACAAATAAGGCTTAAAAACAGACAAATGACGACCAGAAACAACTATCCGCCGAACCTACAATTGACAGCCAGAGACAACTTTCCGCCAAACCTACAAACAAATGACAGCCAGAGACAATTATCCGCCAAACCTTCAAACATATAACGGCCAGAGACAACTATCCGCCAAACCTACAGACAAATGACAGCCAGAGACAATTATCCACCAAACCTACAGACAAATAACAGCCAGAGACAACTGTCCACCAAACCTACAAACAAATGACAGCCAGAGACAATTATCCGCCAAACCTTCAAACATATGACGGCCAGAGACAACTATCCGCCAAACCTATAGACAAATGACAGCCAGAGACAACTGTCCACCAAACCTACAAACAAAAGACAGACAGAGACAATTATCCGCCAATTCTACAGACAAATGACGGCCAGAGACAACTATCCGCCAAACTTATACAGACAAATGACAGCCAGAGACAACTATCCGCCAAACCTACAGACAAATGACGGCCAAATACAACTATCCGTAAAACTTATAAAGACAAATGACAGCCAGAGACAACTATCCGCCAAACCTACAGACATGCATATGACGATCAGAGACTACTATCCGCCAAACCTACAGACAAATGACAGCCAGAGACAATTATCCGCCAAACCTACAAACAAATGACAGCCAGAGACAACTATCTGCCAAACCTACAGACAAATGACAGCCAGAGACAACTATCCGCCAAACCTACAGACAAATGACAGCCAGAGACAATTAACCGCCAAACCTACAAACAAATGACAGCCAGAGACAACTATCTGCCAAACCTACAGACAAATAACAGCCAGAGACAACTGTCCACCAAACCTACTAACAAATGACAGCCAGAGACAACTATCTGCCAAACCTACAGACAAATAACAGCCAGAGACAACTGTCCACCAAACCTACTAACAAATGACAGCCAGAGACAACTATCCGCCAAACCTACAGACAAATAACGGCCAGAGATAGCTATCCGCCAAACCTATACAGACAAATGACAGCCAGTTACAACTATCCGTCAAAGTTAAAATGAAGTGGATGAAGCCAATTTTAAGCCATCGAACATCTCTTAAGAACCTAAGTTTATACATGTCCGGCCCTTTTAGTTTTAAAGCCAACTATATATACGATATTGATTTTTTCACTGCTGAAGGCCGCACGAAAACATGTTAATTAATTATTGCTTATATAAACTCGTGTGGATACTAATAGTTGTCTCATTGACAACCGATTCATAACATAGCCGTTTATATCTATACTGTTTATTCCTGCGGTATTACTTTTGTTGATTGTTCGTAAAAATAAAACAGGGGAAAAAGATAACCTACATGACATAGGGACATTTAAACTTATATCTAACAATAAACTGACAACGTTATGGTTAAAAAAGAAAAAGACAAAAAGACAAACAGTAGAACACAAGACACACTGAACATAGAAATCTAAAGACTTTAGCAACACAAACCTCACCAAGAACTGGGGGTGATCTCAGGTGCTACGGAAGGGTAGGCATCCTGCTCCACATGTTGCACCCGTCGTCGGTTGCTCATGTTATAACAAACTCGGTAAATAGTCTAATTCGATAGGTCACATTCGTGGGAAGGGAACGGGATTGTAGTTACAACATTAGGAAATAATTTAACGGATTATTTGTAAATGATAACGTATTTTCATGCAGGATTCTTTTAATGCATCTTATAAAACACAAAATAACAAACAAAACTTTGTACATGTGTGACATGTGTAATTATAGAAACTGACAAGTAACTATGGTAACATTAAATAGCAAATACGAGTAAAGATGGAACAGGGGGCCAAAGTATTTCCCCCATTACTTCAATGCAATTGTATCCAAATTTAAGGACAGATTTTGTGGTCTCTTTATTAGACTTCAACATTTCATTTTTTTCTCATACTGGTAACCCCGCCCCGTTCATTGTTTCTGTGATAATTATTTCAAGGTCACGACCGGCATTTAAGCCAGCAATAGTTTATTTTTTATTAATAAGGTCATTTTGTTAAAAATAAATTTTGGACCATTTCTCAAATAATCATCCCCCTATACATTTCAAAATCAATTAAAATTAAATAGAAGTCTAATGTATATTGTAGCATCTTTACATATAAAATAAAAGATGTGGTATGATTGCCAATGAGACAACTTTCCACAATAAACCAAAATAACACAGAAATTAACAACTATAGGTCACCGTACGGCCTTCAACAATAATACATAATTTTCATTTCTGTACAATATCCCATTTAACATGTTTAAAAGATGGTAAGAGTGACTTCACTCGTCGGTACTGCTCTAAAAAAGGGGGAGGTCGGAGGGGGTTGATCCCGTAATCCCGAGCTTAAAAAACATGAAATCCCGACATCTCGAAATTCGAAAAAAGAATTCCCTGGATCCCGACATGGTTAATCCCGAAATCCCGGGCTTAAAAACACCCGATCCCGACGTCATGAAAAAGGTCCTTCCTACCCCCCCCCCCCCCCCCTTTTTTTTTTGCTCTGGTATCCTGTAACTGGGATCCTATTCCATAATATATAAATATAAAAAAAAAGTTAACATTAGAAACAATAATAATAATAATAATAAAAACATAGAAATGATAACAAAGCTAGTGTTTTGGTTTTGTATTTGTACATTTTCTTTTTGTTTTTTAGTTACATTAATATATTCTTTCAATTCGTACGTAACTGTCATGCAATTAGTTATTCGCAAATTAATATAACCAAGGTAACTACATGTATATGGCCATACTTGTTTATTATTCAACGGAAATGCTACATGTATGCAGACTTATATATTGAAATTCTTTAAAAAATTCCGTTGAAAAACCATTATACAGAATAAAATGTACCTAAGTAGAAATATATATACTTTGGTCCAAAGGTGTGGATTTAGTCAATTTTTAAAAGGGGGTTGAAACAGTATGTGGCAATTTAAAAGATTTGTACGTCAAAAATAGGCGGTTCTAACCTCTGGAATCCTTCCTCCTCCCCACCCCCTGGATCCGCCTCTGATCCATGGGGCACACGTTGGAGCATAGGAACACAAATGTGATGAACACAGGCGCCAATATATTTCTTATATGCCTATAGCTAAATACATTGCTGTGTACACATGGTGTATGACTGAAGTTACATGGAATTCTAAAAATTCCAACTGCTATACTCATGGCTATTAAAGAACCACTTTATCAAAAAGCAAAAGGTTATCACGAATACGTGTTATGATATCGTGTCTCTAAAAGCATTTCTCCTTAAGTAATTAACTACACATATCAAACTATACAGTAGTTTATTGTCAGTGCGCATATCTGTAGAGTCGAATTCTGATCCTATTCTACATGTTATCGCATCACAATTATATTGTTCAATGATCATAAGTGTGTTATTTATGTGTGTCTGTAAATTTGTATTCTGTCGCAAACATTTATAACATGTACATGTAAATTATTAATCAGATTTAAAAGGTTTATCGCAAGTATGTATTTTCATGTGTGTTTGTAAGTGACCTTTTTGACTAAATCCCTTATCACATACATCACAATTATACGGTTTATCACCAGTATGTATTCTCATGTGTCTTTGTAAGTCACAATTATGAATGAAACCTTTACCACAAATATCGCATTTGAAAGGTCTTTCACCAGTGTGTGTTGTTTTGTGTCTCTTCAGGTACGAACTGGTATTAAACCCTCTCCCACATACATCACATTTATACGGTTTATCACCAGTATGTGTACTCATGTGTCTCTGTAGGTCAATATTCTGAATGAAACCTTTACCACATATATCACATTTGAAAGGTCTTTCACCAGTGTGTGTTGCTGTGTGGTTCTTCAAGTACCATTTGTTATTAAACCCTCTCCCGCAAACATCACATTTATACAGTTTATCGTCGTGACCAGTATGTATTATCATGTGTTTCTGTAAGTCACAATTCTGAATGAAACCTTTACCACATATATCGCATTTGAAAGGTTTTTCACCCGTGTGTGTTTTTGTGTGTCTCCTCAGGCAACATTTGTTAGTAAACACTTTACCACATACATCACATTTAAAAGATGTATCACCTGTATGTGTTCTCATGTGGCTCTGTATACTACCAAGCGTGCTACAACTTTTCCCACACACATAAGTTTTTTCACAGGTATGTGTTCTCATATGATTTTGCCTGTAATTACTACAGGAAAATCTTCTTCCACATACATCACATACATAAGGTTTTTCTCGAGTATGTGTTCTCATGTGGGTCTGTAGATACCTATATTGACTAAACCCTCTATCACATACATCACATGTAAAAACATTAGGTTTATCTTCAGAGTGAGCTTTCAAGTGTGTCTTTATGTCATCATCCTTACGAAAACCTTTACCGCATTTATCACAGATACAACACCTAGCGTGTGTCTTTAAATGCATCTGTAGCACACTATATGCACGAAACTCTTTTTTACACTTTTTACATTTGAAAGCTTGGTTTCCAGCAGTATGAGTTATTATATGTTCCTCTAGATCTGCATTGCTACTCCACTCCTTACCACACACTTTACATATATAACTAATTCCTTTGTCATGACATCTAACTAAACGATCCTCCATTAATGGACCGGAAGTCCGATCAAGGGAGACAATCACAGAAGTAGCTGATGTTCCGTTGCACGCATGACCGGAAGTCCGATCAAGGGAGACAATCACAGAAGTAGCTGATGATCCGTTGCACGATGTTTCATTTGTTTCTGTACAGACGTCTTCCATTTTCATTTTTGTCAGTTGCTTTGAGTCTAACCAAAAGAAAATAATGATGAGAACAAGTTCAAAAACTGCAAAATCAGCTATTCAAAGATGAATTATTACAATTTGCATTTTTATGTCCAATTAAAAATGTATCTTTTGGCAATGATATCTTTTTTCTAAATTTTTTTTTGCCGCTTCCCAGGAAACCGGAAAATACCTCCAAAACACGAAGAAAATAAGTCCCATTGCACAAATCTAAGGAAAACAATGGTTCCAATAACAAAAGATCAGTCTCGTTTATTGTCTTGCAAAAATGCTTATTAATGCAACTCTAAATGAAAGACTTAATACAATTGTGGATGACCAATTAGGTCAAAGACTTGCAAAAATTAGTAGTTTTATAGGATTGTTAATGCGTTGACTGTGCGCTTCATACAAAATGTACTTTGGTAAACGCTTTTACACCCAACTAAATTTACTTTAAGAAGCATTCAATTCTTAATTTATATTGCCCATAATGCATTACGTTCGGTCTATTCGTTATCTATTTTGCCCGTTATTCTATATTCTATAATTGTTTACTATTTGTGCCTATATTTCTCTACAATCATGTCTATTCATTGTTTGTCCTTTATCCTGTTTATTCTGCACATTTTGCTCATTATTTTCAATTCCTTAAACCCAATCCATCCTCTCATTCGAATAATTATGTGGTCCCTATCTAGTGTGAAACGAAAAAATAACAACAGGACGAACGAAACTAAAGGAAAAGAAATAAAACGAAATATGACGAAACAAAACGAAAAATGAAGCACAAAACGAAAGGATTTTTATAATATAAAACAAGAGGCTCGGTTGCTTGATCTACAGCAGGGAACTAAAGGGGAAATAAGTTTCTTTGAATAGGGAAATTAATTTTGTTAGTCCTGATTGTGACACATGTTGAGTATATAAATAAATCTGGTACGGATACAGGATTCTGAAAAGGGCCCCCAGGTAAATCAACCTTTATGTGATATTTTCCAAAAAAGTCAATGTATTGATCATATATGTTCACAGCTCCATAAGGGAGCCCGGGCCCCTTGTCCCTCGCCCTAAATCCGCCTCTATCAATATGTACTACTATCTAAAAAAAATGTACCATGCATAAATTATATACTTATCGACTTTTTGTTTACTGCTCTTACTGTTGTCATCGATAGTATATATATGTATGTATATTTGACTTATAGATGAATCTACGACACGTCTTTCTGATAACTGCTCGAATTGTTGTCATCGATAGTAATTAGTATATACGTGTATATTTGACTTATAGATAAATCTTCGACACGATATAAGAGTATAATAGCAAATAAAAGGGTAGGGGCACTGACCACTCGCTTTTTGTATTAAGGGATCATATATAGTTCAGTATTTCACTGTTATTTGAACTTTTGTGACTAATCGTACGTTATATATATGTTCCGGACCATATGAGTATTTTGACCATACGCGTATGGTCATGACCATATTGGTATATACTCATATGGTCCGACCATATGCAATATGGTCCGACCGTACGCGTATGGTCGGGGGAATTAACACGTTTACTTTAAATACTTTAAAACTCTTCATAAGGAATAGCCCATCTGGTTGTCACTTCATTAAAAATGTCATTTTATTATATTTCAATAATAAAAAAGATTAACTAAATAAAAATGAGCAGTTTCACACAGTTAATTTTACTCACTATTTGTAAGTACAATATAAGAAGATGACAAAACCAAATGCACATATTGTAAAAGGAAATTTTGTTACTTTACGTATATCGGTGATTGACATGGCGTCTGGTGATTTACCACGTTTATTGTGTAAAGCAAATGACATCACCGGCAAGGACCATAGCTATTCAAGTTGTCTTGTGAATATGGTTTACTGCAGTCATGTTACGATATTGGAGAAATAGAGCTTCTTAAAAACACCGTATAGACACATCAGAATGGCCTAAGACCTCGGTATCACTGTACACAGCTGTAAAGAATGCTAGCTTTTCCCTCGCAAGCAAAAGGTGTAACTGAGACGTGCAAATGCAGAAAAGCTATTGTTCCGTGTGGAATTTTATGTCACCCTAAGCATACATGCAAGAATACAATTAGCGACGAAAACTTAAGATCAACTGACTGTGGCATCTATATTTAATGTTTCTGTAGCCTTTGAATTATAAAATAATACATTTCTATGTAACCATCACTGTTTTTTTTATGATAAAGTTTATTGTATTATGAAACGTTTCTAATGCATATTTGAAAAAAATACCTATATGGTCCAAATATTCATATGGCCCGGCTCGTGAATAACTAAACGAGTATATACTCATATGGTCCGACCATACGCGTACGGTCTTACCATACGCGTTTGGTCGGATCATATGAGTATACGCATATGGTCATGACCATACGCGTATGGTAAAAATATTCATATGGTCCGGAACATATACATGCAACTCTGATCAAAACTGTGAATACATGAGCTAGTAACACAACACGATACAATAGAAACGAAAGGCCTTATTTATACTGAACTGAACAATAAATATGAGACTACTATTGTTATAGTAGTCTCAGTATAAATGGAAAAAATAAATAACTATGACAAAAAGGAAATTAAACGTTGGGACGAAAGTGTAAGAAACAAATGAACACAATACATGACAATAATGAAATGGGTGTAAACCGTCGTCTTGAATTTTCTTTGAACATTTGCCATGTTTGCCAACAAATTCGAAATTTGCTGTAACTTATTTACCAATTATAAAAATAATCCACGATGCTCTTAATGAATAGTCTGAAACAATAAGCTTTTAACTTTAAAAAAACAATTGTTGTTTTATATAAATATCTTTAATGCAGCTTTAATTAGGGTTATAAGTCATTTGAAAGTTGTGTTTATTTTACAATAAATGCAAAATTTCAGGATTCTTAACTTGATGTGATGATCGATTTGTGAAAGAAAATTAAACCAATGAAAATCTTTAAGTGAATATAAATTATAAATAAGAATAAAACAAGAACGTGTCCACAGTACACGGATGCCCCATCCGCACTATCATTTTCTATGTTCAGTAGACCGTGAAAATGGGGGAAAAATTCTAATTTGGCATTAAAATTAGAAAGATCATATCATAGTGAACATGTGTACTAAGTTTTAAGTTGATTAGACTTAATTTAACTTCATCAAAAACTACCTCGACCAAAAACTTTAACCTGAAGCGGGACAGACGGACGAACGAACGGACGGACGGATGAACAAACGGACGAACGGACGCACAGACCAGAAAACATAATGCCCATTAATGGGGCATAAAAAAAAAATTCAAAAATCAACAATCATCCTCTCGTGTTTTTTGCAAATAATTCTTACTGAAAAAAACCCGGTATTTTTGCTGTATATTTATTCATTTCAAACAAAATAATGATTTTATTGAAATAGTACAAATCACATGCAGGCACTTAATAATTGACATAGTCCCAGTGGGCACTCGACGTTGTAACAACGTTGAAATTTGGTTGAAATTTGGTCGTGACGTTGATCGACCTAAATTCAACGTTGATCTAACGTCATGGTATTCAACGTTGACTTTACAACGTTGTTTCAACGTTGAATTTACGTCGTTAAAATCAACGTTTAAACAACAACGTTGATTCAACGTTGGGTTAACGTCAGTCAATCGCGACAGAAAAATCTCATTGTCAAAATTGAAGGGTATAGATATATTTGATGAGCAGATCGGACAAGAAGCAGTGCTGCAGTATTATAAACGATTGGATAATAAGTGGCTAATCCAGAACTTTTTATAATACTTATAAGGGGTCCACTGACTGCCATAAGCGTGAGGGGGCTTCCTCCTGTCATGCTTCCATGATCCCTATATAATCAATCATTTTTTTCCACGAAAAAGGGGGTAGACCGGATTGCATTGTTTATGCATGGAAAGGAGTTTTGGGCAAGAACAAGTGGTCAGGAGACATCACCAATAACAAATCGGCTTTTTCAAATTAAATTTTTTTTGTGTTTATTTTTTAAGTATCTTTAAAAAAAAACCAATTCTAACCAATTATTAAGTAATTTGGGTTTGATGATTAGATCTCAAAACCTGTTCATGCTATCTTAATTATATGTATATCTGTATAAATATGATATATTCTTAGTTTATATTTTAAAATCAAATCGATTTGTTTAGTTGCTTTCTTTCATTTAAATAAATAGGAGAAATTTTTGGTATATTTATTTTAATTATTTTTACCGATTGATATTTAATATATAAACTTAAAATATCATTGATGTACAATGTAATCATAATAATTGAGAAGTTTTTAAATTTTCGCGGTTTTTCAAGTTGAGTTCCGAATATTTTCTTTTGGAGGCGCAAGCACGCGCACCTCTTTTCAACATCCGTTTAGAACATTTTGAAAATCATCCTCGAGAAATTATCGCACCAGACTGATGAACAAATAGTGAACAACTGCGTCTAAGGAATATAAAGACGAGAGAAGACTTTTCTGTATAAACCTCTTGATATTAGCGTAAGTATATTTTACAGTTAAATTAACGAAGAATCATGATATATACAAACACATATAAATCATCAAATTAGTTATCTGCATGTTTACGTTCACAGAAATTATGACAAGGTCTTATCTTACTTAATCTGATTCAGTTTCGTGTCAGAACAGTTAAATGATTTGATTGTATATAACCTCTAATTAGCGAACTAAAATAAAACATATCTAGCCACGTACAGAATCAGTAATATCAGAAAAGGGGGGGGGGCATCGAATACTAGCCAATTCGTTCCAATACAACTCGATAGGGTGTGTCTGATACACATAGAAATGGTCTGCTCTTAAACACTGTTTAGATTTTTTCGTAAAATATCACTCATCTTTCATAATTTCATCTGTATATGAACATTATGCTTATTGCAAAACACAGATCTGGTTAGAATTCATGCTTTGTCTTGTTATTGATTCAAGCTGGAACAATTGTTTCAAATGAACATGTTGTGTTCTATGATTTAAAGTAATTGTTTTATAATTGGTAGAATTTGATAACATTTCCGGCTTTTAAAAGTACACAACTTTTATTATGTAATTCAAATTTATGTTATTTCTCTTCCATGCTTTCAGATGCTGCCACAAAGAGACACCAGAATCCAAAATACCTGAGCAGTGTGCAAGACATGTAAAGTGTGTCCCACAGAGAGCAGAAGGAGTTGCTAGGCCAACAAAATAAATCTTTAAAACGAAATAAATTTTTCATTTTAAAAACCTCTTTTTTGTTAATTTCTATAGTTAATTTAGTGCCAGTAAAAAAAGGGCAGTGAAATTTAGAAATACATTATTTGGTGTTACCGGTATGCAACTTTTTGTTTTCGGTTTACTCAATTGTATCGGGTGTATACATGTAGATAGTGATTGAATGCGTAAACAGCTTGGTGATGGTATGGTTTGTTCCAAATGCCTTCAAGATAAATGTAAAAAAACACATACATTACGGTATACCCTCAAAAAGTCAAATTTCAGTTCAACAAGATATCAATAAAAAAGACAAAAAAAGACAAAAAAAAAAAGAACTAAATATCGGTTAACAAAAACTTAAAATGAAATCAGGTTTTTTTTAAATGGTTCTGCTATGTATTCACATAAAACAAAGGAGGCATTTTGTTTAAATGTGTCAAATTTGCTGCATTTACATGATTTTGTATAAGTTGGAAAACTTGATCAACCAGAATCAAACCAGTGTGCTGTAGTGAGTTTTTACATATGTTCCTTTGCTTTGAGAAATTGATGTGCTAGAAGAGAAAGCTTTGTTAATATTGAGATATTTGGTTTCAAATAAAATCTTGATATTGTAACCGTCTCTCCTCTTTGGTTTTGATTGTTATTGTCTACTATTCTCTTTTGGAGTTGTCTCTTGTTGATAAAAGAACTGTTGATGGATATTCTAACTTGAAATAAAACTTGAAAGAGGCTTTTTTATTTCATAATTCAGGTATCTTGTTATTGTATTTGAACAAGTGCCAATAAGGATCAATTTACATCCAAGAACCATCACTTCAACTAACCTACAATTGACCCGACTTCAACCTAACTCGACCTGATTTCAACCTAAACCCGACCTGATTTCAACCTAACTAAGACCTGATTTCAACCTCACAGGACCAGATTTCAACATGTTATCAACGTCAATACAACGTTGAAACTGCAACGTTGATTCAACGTCAGAATTTCAACGTCATTACAACTATCAAAACTAACCCAAGTTTCAACGTTATAACAACGTTGAAGACTGACATTGGATCAACGTTGATACAACGTTTTGTGCCTGCTGGGAGTTGTTTCTGCTTGTGGTACAGATGTAACGTGGCAATCTTCCAACTACGAATTCAGAGAGGGTTCGTCAGTGTTCGTAAAGGCCTCGCTTTGATAGGAAAATATATCTTTTTGGCAAGAAATTGTCCACATTTTTTTTATTATAACATAATTTACTTTGAGTGAAATCCGCCACTGCAAAGAATTAACTGTTACCTGATTTATTTCTCAGACGTTCCATAGGTATTAATTTGTGGTTATCGGCCTTTGATACCATTAGTTGCAAAAGTTGTGGACTCGTTCGAAAAATTGCTTATTTTGAGGGTTGATTAATCTCTACATCAAGTAACTCGTAAGTCAATAATGTTATTTAAAGGTATTATTTAAATCGATGTCAATATAGACATCTAGGCTAATTATAGCAATAATCATGATAATACTAAATAAATATGCGTGTTACCTGGGATGTATCGTGTCTATTTATATATATGTATGGAACGCAAGGGCGGCAAAATAATAGTAAACATAAAATTCATGCAATACTGGGTCCATCCTGACCTATCCGGTCAATCAGTTCTTAATCATTGAATATATATATGCAAGTATTTCAGTCAATTTTAGCAGTTATTATGATTTTCATGTTCTCTTTTTTACTTGACCATATTTACAAGAGTCACAAGTGGAAGTTTGACCATTTGTAGATCGTCTGGAATTAAACGACAGAAAGCTCCAATACTTGACATAAAATAATTTGCCATCATGTGTAGTTGCCAATGTAGACACTATATACTATTATACCGTCATTTGGAGCTGACGATCAAACAAATACAATGCTATTATTTTTTTATCCGTAGTAAAATTTGCTTAAAAAAAAGTTTTTTTTGGTTGAAAAAATGAAAACAATTAACTTGTTTAGTAAAACCACTTTTACGTGTATGAAACGTTGTGATAGTGTTTGGTTGTATGAATGAAGTCGCGTGAAATGTCATTGAAAAATTGAAGCGGGTGGATACGAACACGTGACAATATGACGTACATTACTGCAGTGTTTAGTGACATCACAATCTAATTAAAATATAGATCTCTGATTTCGTTATACACTCATATATATGTAGTATAACGAAATCATGCAGAGATCTATATTTTAATTAGATTGGTGACATCATTGACTAATATTTTCAAGTATCAGTTCCTGCCCATGATATAGATGAAACATATTACATGTATTAGGCAGTATGATTAAAGTAAAAATGTACAAATTGCCGATAAAACAGATTAACGATATCGGCAACACCAGTCTTTTCTATTATTTAATATGTGTGCATATATTTGTAAACACGTGATTCCTGTTTATTTGTTTATTTGTCTGCAATTAAAATGATATTTTTTTCATGTTTTCAGATATCTACATGTATGTTATACATGACCAGACTGTAAGACACGTCAATTTGAAAACAAATGCAAAATACAGACCTTCTAATGCAGGCAACAATTAAATGCCTGTCTCGACGAAGACCATGTTATGCAGGCAACAATCAAATGCCAGGCTTGAAGCAAACCAGCTAACATGTCTAACAACAATTAGATGACAGTAGAACTTAAAACTCAATTATAAGATAATAAATCTAAGTAATGTCCCATATGTGTCATCAGGTTTTGTCAATTTCCAGTGGACCCTAAGGAGAAGAATGAGAAACATGTCATACTGATAAAATAGACCGTTAAATGAGACTTCGGCTGACAACAATGCTTTGGTATTCATAGCTTTATCTTAAAAACTCACAGGAGAAAACATAATATCGGTTAGAACCTGTTAAAGTTATATGTGATTCACTCTTCAGAATGGATTCGGGTAAAAAAACATACATATGTGATGTATGTGGTAAAAGGTTTAGTGACTTCAGATCGCATACGATACACACAAGAACTCATACTGCTGACAAACCTTACATATGTGATGTATGTGTTAAGGGATTTAGTGACAAAAGAGGCTTCCTTAAACACATGAGTATTCATAATGTTTATAAACAGGATAAACCTTACAAATGTGATGTGTGTGATAAAAGTTTTAGGTTCTCTGGAACCTTAACGAAACACACACGAACTCATACTGGTAAAAAGCGTTAAACATGTGATGTATGTGGTCAAGGGTTTACTAACTCCAGAAGCTGTACGAAACATAAAAGAAATCATACTGATGACAAACGTTACACAACATGTGATTTATGTGGTCAAGGGTTTAGTCACAAAAGTAACTTGCTCAGACACATGAGAATTCACACAGGTGATACGCGTGAAAAACCCTACACATGTGATTTATGTGGTAAAGGGTTTGGTTACTATAAATCATATAAGAAACATACAAGAACTCATACTGGTGGAAAGCCTTACACATGTAATGTATGTGGTAAAGGGTTTAATGACTGCAGTTCCTTAACGGCACACACAAGAATGCATACCGGTGAAAAACCTTACACATGTGATGTCTGTGGTAAAAAGGTCGGCAGAAAAAGTGACTGCAATAAACACATGAGAATTCATACTGGTTATAAATATCATAAACGTTACACGTGTGATGTATGTGGTAAAGAGTTTGACTACAACAGTTATTTTCACAAACACATGAGAACTCATACTGGTGACGAATTTTACAAATGTGACGTATGTGGTAAAGGGTTTAGTGACATCAGTTCCTATAATAGACACATGAAAACTCATACTGGTGAAATAAAATTGAGAATGGAAATGGGGAATGTGTCAAAGAGACAACAACCCGACCACAGAACAGACAACAGCAGAAGGCCACCAACAGGTCTTCAATGCAGCGAGAAATTCCCGCACCCGGAGGCGTCCTTCAGCTGGCCCCTAAACAAATATATATACTAGTTCAGTGATAATGAACGCCATACTAAACTCCAAATTGTACACAAGAAACTAAAATTAAAAATAATACAAGACTAACAAAGGCTAGAGGCTCCTGACTTGGGACAGGCGCAAAAATGCGGCGGGGTTAAACATGTTTATGAGATCTCAACCCTCCCCCTATACCTCTAGCCAATGTAGAAAAGTAAACGCATAACAATACGCACATTAAAATTCAGTTCAAGAGAAGTCCGAGTCTGATGTCAGAAGATGTAACCAAAGAAAATAAACAAAATGACAATAATACATAAATAACAACAGACTACTAGCAGTTAACTGACATGCCAGCTCCATATAACAGACAAGCATGTGATAAAGGATTAAACTACAAAGGTAACTTTGATAGACACACGAACATTCATACTTGTAATACACTTTACAAATGCGATGTGTGTGGTAGAGCGTTTGGCAACAACAGTTCTTGTCTTAGACACATGAGAACTCATACTGGAGATAAACTTTACAAATGCAATGTGTGTGGTAAGGAGTTTGGCAACAACAGTTCTTGTTTTGAACACATGAGAACTCATACTGGAGAGCAATACAAACCTTACATTTGTGATGTATGTGGTAAAGGGTTTAAGTCAAATCAGGAATTAATCACACACATTAGATTACATACAGGTGAAAAACCTTACACATGTGCTGTATGTGGTAAAGTTTTTAGGAGCAACAGATCCCTTCATATACACATGAGAACTCATATTGATGAAAAACCTTACACATGTGATGTCTATGGTAAAGGGTTTAGGGACAAGAGCAGCGTCCATAGACACATGAGAACTCAAAGCTGTACTCGTAATACTGTAACACATGATGGACTTTACAAATGTAATGTTTGTGGGAAAGAGTTTAGCCTCAATAGTACCTGTCTTTTACACATGAAACTGACTCATGCTGGTGAATATATTACCAATGCTATGTATGCGGTAAACAGTTAAGTGACACAAGACACTATGATAGACACATGAGAACTCATACTGGTGAAAACCTCGCACATGTGATGTATGTGGTTAACAGTTAAGTGACACCAGACACTATGATAGACACACGAGAACTCATACTGGTGAAAACCTCGCACATGTGATGTATGTGGTGAATAGATTAGTGACACCAGACACTATGATAGACACACCAGAACTCATACTGGTGAAAACCTCGCACATGTGATGTATGTGGTGAATAGATTAGTGACACCAGACACTATGATAGACACATGAGAACTCATACTGGTGAAAACCTCGCACATGTGATGTATGTGGTAAACAGTTTAGTGACACCAGACACAATAATAGACACATGAGAACTTATACTAGTGAAAAGCTCGCACATGTGTTGTATGTGGTAAACAGTTTAGTGACACCAGACACTATGATAGACACATGAGAACTTATACTAGTGAAAACCTGGCACATGTGTTCACTGTTGTATGTGGTGAATAGTTTGGTGACATGTGAAGTATATATCTTGTCAAGGATTAATTGACAAACATAACTTTTATAAACACAATAGTAATATTTGTGATTAATATGATTAATATGGTTTAACAGTCTTCATATGCGCGCCACAGAGAGTCATATAGTTAACAAACATATCATAACCACATCACACTCACAGCTTAAGGCTTCTTCTGAACATTTGAAGGTTCCTACTATGTATTGGTTACCTTAACTACACAAAAAACCAGTATGATATCGTTTCATCTCGGCCTCTAGTAAGTGTTCTACAACTTATCTTTCAGTGCATTTATTTTAACAAGTTCCTTAACTACTATCAAAGAGCTTATCATAAACTATTGTAATAAAATATATGAAAATAGTGGAATAACTATTTTTGGAGTGTAAAAAAATCTTTGGATGTTTTAGATAAATTACGTGCTTTTGATGGTCCTTTGATTCTGTTGACAGTTTTGACTTTTCTACTCTTATCACTACACTTCCACACAATCTTATTAAACAAAAATTTGACTATTTAATTAAATGGTTTGGTAAATCTGAATGCAAATATATTTGCTGCAACTCATTTAAAGCCTTCTTCTCTAATGAGAAAGGTAAATATGCTAGATATACTTACTGGAGGTGTGATGAGTTGATTGAAGCTGTTAATTTTCTCCTTGATAATATTTATGTACGTTTCAGCAGCAAAGTTTATCGACAGGTTGTAGGTATTCCTATGGGCACTAATTGCGCCCCTTTAATAGCAGACTTGTTTTTGTACTGTTATGAATCACAGTTTATGACCAAACTTAGTAAAGACCCGTCTAAATTGCATTTAATTGATAAATTCAACAACACTTACCGTTATCTTGATGATATTTTTTCGTTAAATAATCAAGAATTTTCTCAATATACTGCCGAAATTTACCCAAAGGAACTTACTTTAAATAAATCAAATCTAAACAATAACAACTGTCCTTTCCTAGATTTAGATATTTCGGTTTACACGGGAAACTCCACACTAAAATTCACGACAAAAGGTACGATATTTCGTTCCCTTTTGTTAATTTTCCCTTTTTGGATGGTGATGTTCCTTTGGCACCATCTTACGGTGTTTATATTTCACAACTCGTTCGCTATGCCAATGTCTGTTTTGACGTATTTGATTTTAACGAACGTAATCTATGTATTACTGGTAAATTATTAAGCCAGGGATTTCGTTACCACAAATTACCTAAAACCTTTACTAAATTCTGCCACAGATATAAAGATTTGGTCTTGAAGTTTGGTTGTTCCTGTAGAAAACATATTTCAAACGGGATTGCACATCCTCATTTTTACGGCAATATTGTTTACCGTGCCCGGAAATTTAAAAACGATCCTGCTAAACTTATCGATCCTTTAAATAAATTTATTCTAAAAGGTTAACAATTCAACACTGTAATTAGATCAATAAATATTGTTTTTCTTGGTACTGATATTGATTTTGTTATCAGTAAATTAAAAGCAAACTAGATATTATTGTTATATACATATACACATTCATGGATCTACAATCTGTCGATACCTGTATCTTGGCATTGCACAAAGTCACGTTTTTCTCTGACTGTTCATGACGTCTTTACGCTAAATCCATTGGATGTTGGATGTGTACGGATTGATAATTTAGTCTTAGATGCATGATTTTTTTTATTAGTTGTTAGTGGCTTTGAACTAGCTGTCAGTAACTGCGAGTACTCTCAGATCTGTACTTAGTGTCTTTTTGTGTTTGGATGTACAAGTACCCGGCCACGTCCACTTGTATTTGTAGTATTTGTATTTTTATCCATCTGATGAGTTAAGCCTCTTTCAACTGGTTTTTATAGTTCGTTCTTATGTTGTACTGTTACACCACTGTCCCAGGTTAAGGGGAGGGTTGGGATCCCGCTAACATGTTTAACCCCGCCACATTCTGTATGTATATGCCTGTCCCAAGTCAGGAGCCTGTAATTCAGTGGTTGTCGTTTGTTTATGTGTTACATGTTTGTTTTCCGTTCATTTTTTGTACATAAATTAGGCCATTAGTTTTCTCGTTTGAATTGTTTTACATTGTCATTTCGGGGCCTTTTATAGCTGACTGTGTGGTATGGGCTTTGATCATTGTTGAAGGCCGTACGGTGACCTATAGTTGTTAATTTCTGTGTCATTTGGTCTCTTGTGGGGAGTTGTCTCATTGGCAATCATGCCACATCTTCTTTTTTATATTCAGTCATAAATGGACATTTATACATGTTTTATGAATAAGGCTAAATAAATATATATGTGATTCCAGTTACCCTTCCAGTAACCTGCCGTACATTTTAGTCTATTTGTCGAGCCTGCGACTTTTGTCGCAAAAGCGAGATATAGCAATCCTACATTCCGTCGTCGTCGTCGTCGGCGTCGTCCACAAATATTCACTCTGTGGTTTAATTTTTTGAAATTTAAATAACTTTCTTAAACTATGCTGGATTTGTACCAAACTTGGACAGAAGCTTGTTAATGATCAAAAGCTAGTATCTAGAAGGAAATTTTGTAAAATTTATTTCATGTTTTTCTGTATATTAGTTTAACTTTTAAATGTACTTAGTTTTTCTTCCAGTGAACATTACATATATGATCATGATAGACATGATAGAAGATTAATGTCTTTTTTCGGCTCTTTCGGTTCTTGGTCTCTTTCTCTGCATTGGTTTCCTGGCTATTGACTTTGCCTTGTTAACAACTTAATACAGTTCATCAGAGGAAGTTGTGACATTGTCATGTTTTCGTTTCTTACTTTTTTCCTCGTCTGATTTAATTAGTTTTCCAGATAGCATCAGCAAAGATCATTCATTGTTTGTAGGAATTGACTGGAATGTAATCTCCTGAATGATGCAGTGCTGATCTAAGATAGAAGAACTGAAAGTCCACCATGTCAAACAGTTTTTCGACCAAATCTGGGGCATGTTTGGGCTTCCAGTTGACTGCCACTTTCATTACATGGTTCATAGATTCTGCGTTATTGTTTATCCACAATTTGTTGGTGCACAAACGTCTATTTGCTGCATTTAAAAACTCGCGAACTCTTGGTTTAAAACTCGGTTCGTAATATTTTAGGAACTGAGGGTAATTTGAACATAAATCCTTTAGTTGTGCATATGCACTTGTAAATTACAAAGTATTGTCTTGCACTTGCTATGCCGTCGTCCCCAAAGATTGCGTTAATAATGTGTTTTCTTTCTTGAGAGCTGACACCAACACGATCTTGTAAGTAATGCTACACATTGTCTTTCAAATGTTTTGTACATAAACGTCGTTTTGCTGTTGGAAAAGCCTTTTCTATGAGCTTGGTCAGCGCCTTTTCGTCGTCACTGCCGAACTCTATATTCTCATGGAGTCGAAGTTCGACATCATCTATCGCAAGTTTCAGTGTGGCAGAACTGTGGGAAAAGAAAGTTCTATAAGTTGTATATGATGCATCCTTGTGTAGCACAATGGTCCTGCGAAGATTGGATAGTCTTTATTTCTTTTCAGTGTACCCGCAGGTTCTTATAAACTACATAGACGTAACGTAAAAGCTACCCAGATTGAAGGTTCTGACTTTTGTGACAGAAAATGTTTCGAATCTGATATTTGGTCTTCTGTATAACCAACTATTGCCGGTACCTGGTTCTTGTTATGAATCATCTGTTGTACAAACGGATGTATACAAGGACTTATAGTATGCCACTAAGGACTAGATGCGGTGCTGTTACATGTAGATATTGATATTTAATGCATAAATTTAAAATGTTATAAAAAAATCATCAAAAATAAGGAGTTGAACATTGTTTAGGCACGTGACGGATTTTCTTTGATATTGCCGAAAATCATTGAACCGTTGTAACAGCACCGCATCCTTAGTGGCATACTATAAGTTCTTGGTGCGCTAAGGACTCCTTAGCCATGTTTAGACGCACCTCAGTACTTAAAGATAACAATTATTTTTAAAAAACACGTCTCATGGTTTAGTTCGTCCTCTGCAAATGATCTTTCATCCGGTGCAGTTTACGGATATAGGTTCGATGGGCCGGGGAAAAAATACATTTCAGAAGTTATTTCGGTATTTCATGAGGCTGTAGTTGTCATTTATTCTGGACAATAACACCGCAGTATCGAAATAACAGTCTTACCGTAATATACTTTTTTGAGGTTCGATGGACCGGGGAAAAATACATTTCAGAAGTTATTTCGATATTACACAATTTTGTATCTGTCATTCATTCTGGACAAAAACACCGTAATATCGAATTACTGAATCAGATATATATCTACAGCACTAGAAAACAGACTATGTAAATTTTGTTTCTTAAATAGTGTTGAATCTGAAAAAAACATTTCTTTTAAATTGCTCCTTATATATGATTAAATATGCAAGTTAATTTTATGATAAAGTTACATAAAAATTAAAATATATATTTTATTTTTATATTTTTATACTTTCTTAAACCCCATTCATTTCAGAATACTGTGATATGTAAATAATTTGTCAATCAATATGTGCCACTATAATTAAAACAATATTTATTTATTATTCTGAATTATGTTACATACAACGAATACTAGCCTTTCATATTTCGAATTTCAACGAAACCAAGGATTTGTATAGTAAAAATCCTTGACGAAACAGATTAAAATTACTATTTAAATATTTTTTCCTTAACTATTGTTAATTAAATTTCACGTTTCTATTTTGAAAGATGGATATCTTAATTATAACATATTAATTGAATAGTTACATATAACATATTTGTTTATTACATTTTGACATTTGAATGAATACTTTATTGCAAAAAGCATATATATGCTATAGCAACGAAAACATATTTACAATGATAAACAGCAGAGATCAATACATAAAAATCATTAAAAGAAAATAATAACATTAAGTAACAATATGTGATCTGATTGACCACGCAGATTTTATGTAATTACACAATTTTTATGGCCCCGCAACAAAGTTGTCGGGGCCATATAGTTTTACCCTTGTCCGTCATTCCGTCATTCTGTCATTCCGTCATTCCGTCATTCTGTCATTCCGTCATTCCGCAACAAACCATTATATGGACTTTTTTTCTAAACGCCTTCAGATATTGGGCTGATTTTTAAGTTAACCATGATGAGTTACAGATCAAGTTTAAGTTTCGTTCCGCTCTGCTAATTTTTGCCGAAATTACGGGCTTTGGACTTTGATAAATTGTTGAAAATCACAGTTATACGGACTTTTTTTTCTTAACGCCTTCAGGTATTGGGCTAATTTTTGGTATGTGAGCTAACCATGATGAGTTACAGATCAAGTTTAAGTTTCGTACCGCTCTGCTAATGTTTATCGAAATTAAGGGGTTTGGACTTTGATAAATTGTTAAAAATCACAGTTATACGGACTTTTTTTTCTAAACGCCTTCAGATATTGGGCTGATTTTTGGTATGTGAGTTAACCATGATGAGTTACAGATCAAGTTTGAGTTTCGTTCCCTTCTGCTAATTTCTATCGAAATTACGGGCTTTGGACTTTGATATATGGTTGAAAATCACAGTTATACAGACTTTGTTTCTATACGCCTACAAATTTTGCGCTGATTTTTGATATGTGAATCTACAATGATAGGTTACAGATCAAGTTTATGTTTCGTTACGATATGCTGATCTTCATGTTGTTTCGACACATCTTCAGTACACCCACTTCCTGTTTGCTGATAGTTTGAAATTTAACTACTCATTGATCAAGGACATTTTTCATCAAACTAGTATTGGTCTTGAGAGCTGGATACTATCCATGCATGTTTGTGTCCACATGTGTTGTTGAAATTGCAGATTTTTCAACTTTTTGAGACGGGGCCATTCGTGTCGTTCCGACACATCTTGTTTAATATGTAAAACAGACATTAACTTAAATAACTACTGTAATTTAGTAATGTTTGGCCAAGAACAGTAGAATTTTAGCAAATATTTAGGCATAATTGATCTATAGGCAGGGCATACTAACAAAAAGTGGTACTCGTTTTTTAAACGCACTGCATATTACAACATTTACATACACGTAATTCTCGAGCCATGTCAGTATATCTTCCTGTTTCAATGTTCAGCTTTAGTGTACCACTACGCAATTTAGTTAAAAAGTGTGAATTATAACAGTCATTTTAATAATGTTCAAACCTATATTCTAACTTTATATTCTTATAACAGCAATTTAAATAATGTTCAAACCTATATTCTAACTTTATATTCTTATAACAGCAATTTAAATAATGTTCAAACCTATATTCTAACTTTATATTCTTATAAATACTAAAAGTGGGACGAAAGATACCAGAGGGACAGTCAAACTCATAGATCGAAACCAAACTGACAACGCCATGGCCAAAAATAAAAAGACAAACAGACAAATAATAGTACAGATGACACAACATAGAAAACCAAAGGCTAAGCAACACGAACCCCACCAAAAACTGGGGGTGATCTAAGTTTTTCGCTCTTTTCTACAGATGCTAACCAGCTTTGTATATACTGATCTTTAATTCTATACTTAATTACATCCAATAATATGTATTTCTGATTGTTGATACCGATTACATCCAATAATATGTATTTCTGATTGTTGATACCGATTACATTCAATAATATGTATTTCTGATTGTTGATACCATATATAATTTAGACCACTATCAAATAATAAGTCACGTACATAAGAAGCCCAGTTTCTTTTGCCATTATTGGCATCTTCAAAAAACAATTTATAAACATCATAAACTAAAGGTGTTTTGTTAGTTAAAATACTCAACCAGTATTTCAAAATTCTAAATTTTCTCATAATATACATAGGAAAATGGCCCAATTCTCCATATAAAAAACAATTTGGCACAGTTTTGCCAACTTTTAAAATATATCGACAAAAACGATTGTGAATAATCCCAACATCTTTACCTCGATTGAAACCCCATATTTTCGAAGCAGAATTAAGAACAGACGCCACCATACTGTCAAGTAGATCAAGTTGTTTCTTCTTTGACAAGAACAAATCTTTGACTGAGTTTAACAATGACGATAAAGCTCGTGAACCCTTTTGGGACACACGTTTCTGGTTCTGTACGAATTTTCCATTAAAATAAAACATCATACATGTATTCAAACCCGTCGGAAGAAATGATCCTAACTTCAAAATCACATGTCCAGCAAACAACATAACTTAAGAAAGACTAATGGCTCAGATAGATCGCCAAACGACCATTGCTCCAAACACCAGCATTTCGACAATAAATTCAAAATTAATTTTTAAAAATAATGGCACTGCAGATTGGTTGAAAGAAAAAACGGAGGAACAGAAAAATAATCTTATAGTTAAATGCAGACAAATGGGGGAAGAAAAAAAGACAAAGAGACATCAGAGATTTCATTAAAATGTATGATGAAAAGACAACAATTATAGAAACAGGAATAAAAGAAAAGGAACTAAAGGAAGCCAAAATTCAAGATGAAAAGGAAAAACTTATTTCGGAAATCAAAAATTTAGGTGGGGAATGGACAAAATTAAACAAAATTGATTCTTTCATTTCAACTTGCAAAACCAAGAAGCTTAAAACAAATGCCGTTAAAGCACAAATAACGTATCGAAAATTAAAGAAATAGAAATCCAAAAAGTAGATACCAATTCAAAACATCTTTTTAAAAAGTCTCTTGACCTTCCTGAGCTTACAGAAAATTTAAAAAAAAATAATACAGCTGGAACAATCTTCTTCTGAAAACAGAGAAGTACATGTAGAAGACATGGAAACCAATGCTTCGACAAATGCCAATGAAAATAATGACAACGGCTTACCAATGAGTATTGCAAGCGATAGCAACAACAATGTCACATGTATTATGGACACGTCCATAAATGAAGTGGAAAATAACAACCTTCCAACAAACTATGTAGGCAAACATATACTTCATATATGGGATGAAGAAAGCAACTAACTAACCGAGTATGATGGCAAACTTTTAGAATATAACAGCTGAACAATGGCATTTAGGGCAATTTCCTGCTTCTTGAATACCCTCAAGCGCATGTATTCATCAGCAATGTACTATGCACAATAATACTCCACATAAATTATTCAATGTATTTACACTCATATTGTATTCCATAAAACTTAATCATTTTAACAGTTATAATGTTGGATTTAAAATGACTGCTTACCCTAAACATCCCATTAGGATATAATCATTTTAACAGTTATAAATGTTGGATTTAAAATGACTGCTTACCCTAAACATCCCATTAGGATATAATCATTTTAACAGTTATAATGTTGGATTTAAAATGACTGCTTACCCTAAACATCCCATTAGGATATAATCATTTTAACAGTTATAAATGTTGGATTTAAAATGACTGCTTACCCATAACATCCCATTAGGATATAATCATTTTAACAGTTATAATGTTGGATTTAAAATGACTGCTTACCCTAAACATCCCATTAGGATATAATCATTTTAACAGTTATAATGTTGGATTTAAAATGACTGCTTACCCTAAACATCCCATTAGGATATAATCATTTTAACAGTTATAATGTTGGATTTAAAATGACTGCTTACCCTAAACATCCCATTAGGATATAATCATTTTAACAGTTATAAATGTTGGATTTAAAATGACTGCTTACCCTAAACATCCCATTAGGATATAATCATTTTAACAGTTATAATGTTGGATTGACTGCTTACCCTAAACATGCCATTAGGATTTAATCATTTTAACAGTTATAATGTTGGATTTAAAATGACAGTTTACCCTAAACATTCCATTAGGATATAATCATTTTAACAGTTATAAATGTTGGATTTAAAATGACTGCTTACCCTAAACATCCCATTAGGATATAATCATTTTAACAGTTAAAAATGTTGGATTTAAAATGACAGCTTACCCTAAACATCCCATTAGGATATAATTTTTTTAACAGTTATAAATGTTGGATTTAAAATGACTGCTTACCCTAAACATCCCATTAGGATATAATCATTTTAACAGTTATAAATGTTGGATTTAAAATGACAGCTTACCCTAAACATCCCATTAGGATATAATCATTTTAACAGTTATAATGTTGGATTTAAAATGACTGCTTACCCTAAACATCCCATTATGATATAATCCTAACAATGTTTAGTATCACCATAACAATACATGTGATTTAATTTGAATTCACCAAAAATTAAATAGGAAATTAGATCATAAAACCAGATTTGTTTGGTTATGATTTATATATACTGCAGTCATTGTTTAACACATTTTATTACCATAATGAATAATTATTTTCCTTACTCCTATTAGATAAACACATAATTTTGAATTGAAGCTTCACTGGTTATTATAGTAGCAAGAGAATATTACTATTTTCAAAGCCTAAGTTGTATATCATAATAAGATAAACGTAAATTAGCAGTGAAAAAATTGTAACTTTAATGTTAAACTGAAGAAACACCCTGAAAAGTAGCTCATACTTATAGAAATGAGAGTTGTGCATGATTACCAATGAGTCAACTCTCCACCAAAGACCAAACAGAAGTTGCTGATGGAATGTTCTTTATTTTAATTACTATGCTGTTACATAGGTTCCACTTGGAACTACTAGTAATATTTTAAAAGATTTTGAATTATGTTTCAAGCAAAAACCCAAAATTCAATATTTTAAACAGAATTGAAAATGGACACAAGGAATTTGTCATAGAAACAACAAAGATCAGAAAACAGCAAAAGGCCACCAATGGGTTTTCAACGCATTGAGAAAATCATGCACCCAGAGGCTGGCTTCAGCTGGCCCTAAACAATAATGTACAATGTATACTAAAATGCTGAAATTAGTTTTTATATATCTACAGGTACAAACAGGTCTTTAAGATATAGAAATAGTTTACGCATAAGTGACAATTTGCATTATTGGTTCTTTTGTTATATAGACAAATAGAGTGGAAAACCGTGTTTGTCATTTTAGCTTTTTCTTCATGACAGGTTGCATATTGGAACAGCAAAAAAAGACACAAATTCTATAAAAGACTACTAAAATACGACCTTACACTGCAAGAATTTGAAGATGATTTGTAGAGTGGTGATCTAAAAATAATGTAGGTCAATCGTTTTTATGAGATAGATTAATTTAAAAAAAAGAGTTCACTCTCTATGCTATTCAGTAAATAATGATTTTTTCACATATTTTACTTAACGTTAACTAGTTTTATCAAAACTTACTTCGGGGCCTCGGTGGCCGAGTGGTTTAAGTAGTTACTACTGTAATCACTAGCCAGTCAACACTGAGGTTGTGAGTTCGAACCCCACTCGTGCGGGTGCACTCGGCTCCAATCTTAATTGACTAGGATTGTCAGTTTTCCTATCGAAGGTCGGTGGTTTTCTCCGGGCACTCCGGCTTCCTCCACCAATAAAAACTGGCCGCCACGAAATAGCCCAAAAGCGGTGCTTAAAAGCGGCGTTAAAACACCAAAAATCAAATCAAATCAAAACTTACTTCTAAATTAAAAATTTTAATTACAATGAATAACAAAATTGCACAGAATTAGGGTTGAACCTATTTAATCTAACCAAATTAGATAAAAAAAAAATCAGTTCTTGTAATTGTGAAATAATAAAAGATTTTGATTTTTTTTTAATTTATAATAAACAAAACTATTAACTATAATTGTAACCTACCATTCATAGTTGATTTTATATATTCATTTATTTTCAGAAACTAATTTCAAGAAACAGACTATAGAAGAAAAGTGCAATTTCATTACATGTGAGCAACAAAAATAAACTTGAGTTATCTCTCTTTGATAAAACACTTTTGATGGAAAATGCCTATTTTATCAGATTTTGAAAAGGTTAATATTGGTTTAAAATAGCCAACCAATGAAATTGTTTTTAGACAGGTGAAGGTCACCAGATATTGATTATTTAAAGAAAATACATAGGTATTGGACTTGGATTTTTTTCCTGACATAGCTATCATAACCATCCAATATTTTATTTGCTATGAAGAGGACACTTGCTGTATGGCTTTTGGCATAAATGGTTTCGGTTCTTTTGTTATCTTTTCCTGTTCAATCTTATATCAGCCCACTCAATTTCATGATCCGACTCCGACAAAAAAACATAAATTGACCCCCCCCTCGAAGTTAAATGGTTGCTTCCATTGTATCTGTTTTTTCGAGTAATTTTATATGGGAGCAACCATTCAATTTCAAAAGGGGGTGGGGGTATGGGTTTTTGTCTGAGTTTTAAGACATTTTTTTTTCGGCAAAGTGCAAACATTTTTTTGTAGTTTTTTACACTATCAATCAAATTATATTTTTCAAAATTAAACACTATAAGGCCAGGATTTTTTAATTTGTTGATTTACGGATTTTTCACATGAAAAGTCGGGTCAGTCGGTCGAAGGATTTGGTCGGTCGAATAAAAAAGACCGAAAAATATGTAAAAACAAGAATGTGTCCACAGTACACGGATGCCCCACTCGCACTATATTGTTTTCTATGTTCAGTGGACCATGAAATTCGCGCCAAAAATCTTATTTGACAATAAAATTAGAGAGATCATATCATAAGGAACATGTGTACTAAGTTTCAAGTTTGTTGGACTTTAACTTCATCAAAAACTACCTTGACCAAAAACTTAAAACTGAAGCGGGACAGACGGACGGACGGACGAACGAACGGACGAACGGACCCACAGACCAGAAAACATAATGCCTCTCTACTATCGTAGGTTTCACCTTTCTAACAATATGTTTGGTATGCTATTTTTTTTTAATGGTCATCATTTCTTAAATTCTAGTTCCATGAAATATTATTGCTCAACTGTTTTAATCATAAAATGCATGCTATCGTCATACAGTTTCCAAAAAGGGGGGTTATGTCCACGGACAAAGACGAAATTAAAAAGTCATTTCACGAACTAGAAAAAAAAAACCAGATCCGCATAGCCATGTCAGCTTTCTATCAATTTCAAAAAACTTGGTGAATACTGATCTTCAAGCAAGAAAAATAATAAGTAAAAATTGAAAACATGCTGTACGAAAAATTATAAGCTTTACGTACCAAGGTTACCATTTGTGTCAAAAACGTAATAGACTCGTCCACTGGAAAGACGAGTATATCGGATTCATCAGTTGTCATGCAATCCCGTTTTTGATATCCAAATGGACGAAGTTTTTTATCATCTATGAAACAAGAAAATTCCAAATTGTTTGTGATATCTATTAACTTTATCTTGACGAATCCACGTTTGGACAGAGTCGAATTCATCTATAAAAAGAGGGGCGAAAGATACCAGAGGGACAGTCAAGATGATACATCTTACGGAATTATGACAAAAAAGAGAAACGAACTTATTGTAAAGGGTTTTAAACACAGCTTTCGCTCCACAACATTTCAAGGTCAGTTATGACCGATTTATCTATTTTTAGATACGTAGATATACGGATTATTTTTGAAATTTATTTTTTCACAACACAACGTGTAATCAATTCTGTTAGTGTTTAATGCATTTCATTCCTTAAAAAAAATTATTTTTATTCATATTTCAGGGATAATGTATCTGTTAGGGTCGGCAGGAATAAAAAAAGCATAAAATATCAATTTTATTTTTATTCTGCAAATCGGAAAAATAGTGTCAGCGGATCCGTAAACCAACAAATTAAAAAAAAAACCCTGGCCTAAGGCGGGTATGGGACAAATCTTGATTCTGAATATTTTTTTTGTCATCTGCATGACCACAATATGGTTAACCGGATTTTCAAAAGAAAATTGGTTATTGAATTGGGGATGTAAGGCTGGCGGTTAGGTGGGCGAGTGGCTGACAAACAGCCCTTTGATTAACATGAAAACGCTTTGACATTTTTTTTTTCAAATTTAGATATGTTGTTTTCTTTGAATAAATGAATGTCAAATTCAATTTTTCAAATTTCGCATCAAAGAAATCAACTGTTATGAAATACTTATTAATTTCTCCATCATTACTGTAAGTGTTCAAAGTGAAATAACTCAAATGAATATAACAAAACTTATTTTCACTATTTCCGTTCAAAGGGAAATGACTCGAATTCATATAAATGTATAACTCCTGGCTATTGAAGGTATTCTCTTGTATACTAATTTTAACAGTAGACTTAGATTTTGGATATTGGATCATAATAGATAAATGTCCAATTGCAATTTTGTCAGTTCTTTGACCACATTCATGTTGTGTCACAAACTTATGCTGTGTCAAATATTCAACCACCAGTCCACCGCACACCAAATTCAGAGCTGTTTTAAGCTTAAATGGTGTGTCTATACTAGCTCAATTGTTCAGGGTTCTACCTCTGCAGGAAATTCCAGTATGCTGTGACTCTTACAGGCTCTTGTTATTTTCTAAATTTAGGGTTCAGGATACATTTTTAGAATAAAAACATAACCCCCTTCTCCCTTATATAATTATAAAAGTTCACATTGTTGATAAAACATTCTTATTAATATGTAGCTCACTTTTACTATATTCACTGAGTAATAGTTAAATTTTATCATTTTTAGATCATCTGGCCGAATTACGTTTTAAAGAGTGGACAAGAAGGTGCATTATAAACAGCATAGCATTAGTAAAAGGTTAAATCATCATGATCATAGAAATATAGCAGGCATTACTACAATCTCTGTTATTCTAATCAGACTAGAAATATAGCAGGCATCACTACAATCTCTGTTATTCTAATCTGACTAGAAATATAGCAGGCATTACTACAATCTCTGTTATTCTAACCTGGCTAGAAATATAGCAGGCATCACTACAATCTCTTTTATTCTAATCAGACTAGACAATGTAGAGATGTTATACGGAAAATAAAGAAATTTTAACAGTTATCTCCCCTGACCAACCTACAGACATTTTAGAGATTTCTTACGGCGGACAGGACAATACAGATCCTCAACAACTTACAGACAATTTAGAGATGTTACACGGCGGACAGGACAAGACAGAAACAAATATGGTTTCTGATACTGAAAAGAAAGATAGACTAACATTCATTCCTCTTGATCAGACCAGTTCAGACCAACTGATGGACGAGGCATATCAGACTAAAGAGAAGGTTGATGTTGGTAATGAATGTGATAAAGAGTACCAGGGTAATGATTGTGGTAAAGAATGTCATGGTAATATTTGTGGTAAAGAATGTCATGGTAATATTTGTGGTAAAGAATGTCATGGTAATATTTGTGGTAAAGAATGTCATGGTAGTGAATGTGATAAAGAGTACCAGGTAATGATTGTGGTAAAGAATGTCATGGTAATATTTGTGGTAAAGAATGTCATGGTAATGTTTGTGGTAAAGAATGTCATAGTTATGTTTGTGGTAATGAGTGCAAAACTAGGACATGTGGTAAACAGTGCCAAGGAAAGGCGTGTAAGTCATGTAATAAAGAATGTCGTCAGACTCGGGTCTTAAAGACTCGTATTATAAAACATAAAGGCTACAAACCTTACAAACGTGGAGTGTGTAAAGTAGATTTCGGTAGGAAGGAACACCTACAAATGCACATGAGGACACATACTGGTGCTAAACCATATCAATGTGATATATGTGATAATAAGTATAGCCGGCATCATCACTTACGGAGACATATGAATACACATACTGGTGCTGAACCATTCACATGTGATATAAGTGATAAGACATTCAGTCAGTCTCATCACATGTTACACTATGGTCATGGTGGACAGAAGAGGACAGGAACAGATGGATTTTCAGATACGGAAAATAAAGCGATTTTAACAGTTATCTCCCCTGACCAACCTACAGATATTTTAGAGATGTTACACGGCGGACAGGACAAGACAAAAACAAATATGGTTTCTGATACTGAAATATCCCCTGGACAACCTTCAGACAATCTAGAGATGTTCCAGGGTGGACAGGACAAGACAGAAACAAATATGGTTTCTGAAACTGAAATGAAAGATAAAATAATATTCCTTCCTCTTGATGGGACCAGTTCAGACCAACTGATGGACGAGGCATATCAGACTAAAGAGAAGGTTGATGTTGGTAATGAATGTGATAAAGAGTACCAGGGTAATGATTGTGGTAAAGAATGTCATGGTAATATTTGTGGTAAAGAATGTCATGGTAATATTTGTGGTAAAGAATGTCATGGTAGTGAATGTGATAAAGAGTACCAGGGTAATGATTGTGGTAAAGAATGTCATGGTAATATTTGTGGTAAAGAATGTCATGGTTATATTTGTGGTAAAGAATGTCATGGTAATGTTTGCGGTAATGAGTTCAAAACTAGGACATGTGGTAAACATTGCCAAGGAAAGGCGTGTAAGTCATGTAATAAAGAATGTCGTCAGACTCGGGTCGTAAAGACTCGTATTATAAAACAGAAAGGCTACAAACCTTACAAATGTGGAGTGTGTAACGTAGATTTCGGTAGGAAGGAACACCTAGATATGCACATGAGGACACATACTGGTGCTAAACCATATCAATGTGATATATGTGATAATAAGTATAGTCGGCATCATCACTTCCGGAGACATATGAATACACATACTGGTGCTGAACCATTCACATGTGATATATGTGATAAGACATTTAGTCAGTCTCATCACATGCGGAGAAACAGGAGAGCACATACGGGTGAAAAACCGAGTAAAGTTTGTAAATGTGATGTATGTGAAAAAGAATTTAGTCAAAGTTCAGAGTTAAACAGACACATGAGAACACATTCTGGTGATAAACCTTATCAATGTGGGGTGTGTGATCAGGCTTTCAGTAGGAAGGAATACTTACCAACTCACATGAGAATACATACTGGCGATAAACCGTTTGCATGTGATATTTGTGGTAGAGGTTTTACTTGTAAAAAAGACGTGCAAAGACACAAACAAAGGCATTTTAGACATGATGAACATGATGGAAGACCCTATAAATGTGATATGTGTGAAAAAGATTTTATTCGGATATCAAACTTAAAAGTGCACATGAGAACACATTCTGGTGAAAGACCATATTTGTGCGAGATATGTGGTCTAACATTTAGCCTTTCAATTTCTTATACTACACACGTGACAAAACATAATGCAGAAAAGGCCAAATTACGTAAATCAAAGTAAGCGAAATAAGGAATTCCTATAGCTGACACTCCACCTATTTTTATGCATCCACCGTAGCGGAGGGGGCATTAAGTTTTACCCTTGTCCGTCTGTACGTACGTACGTACGTCCGTACGTTCCAAAATTGGTTTCCGTTCTCTAACTTGAGTTTGCCTCAAACAAATGTTATGAAACATATTCACAATGCTCATTACCACAAAACACAGATCAAGTTTGAATTTGGTGGCGTCACTATAACCGTTCGAGAGTTATTCCCCTTTATATAAATGAAAAAATTACAAAAAATTTAGTTTCCGTTCTCTTACTTAAGTTTGCTTCAACCAAATGTTATGAAACTTATACACAATGCTTATTACCACAAAACACAGATCAAGTTTGAATTTTGGTGTCGTCACTTTAACCGTTCTAGAGTTATGCCCCTTTATAAATGGAAAGATTGCAAAATTTTTAGTTTCCGTTCTCTAACTTAAGATTGCCTCAACCAAATTTTATGAAACATATACACAATGCTTATTACCACAAAATAAAGATCAAGTTTGAACTTTGGTGGGGTCACTTTAACCATTCTCGAGTTATGCCCTTTATAAATGAAAAATCGCAAATTTTTAGTAAAACACAGATCAAGTTTGAATTTTGGTGGCGTCACTTTTACTGTTCTAGAGTTATGCCCCTTTATAAATGGAAAAATTGCAAAATTTTTATTTTCATCTAAATATCAATTTATTTTTAAAATTAGAGTTATCTTCCTTTGTCCATGATTATAGTTGAATCAACTACAATCAATGCTTTATACAATGCAATGTTTAATTTTTTAAAGGATGAAACTCTAGATAAACAAATTAACTATTTGTATTGCCTTACTTTTTTGATAAACGTTTGAAAAATATTGTTAACAAATAAGGGAATACTCATTTAGCTCTGAGCGTCAGTGGGATTAATTTAAACATATTCATAGTGAATTTGGAAACAAGTTATTACAACATATATCAATCCTTTTCCACTTTGCGGGTGCGAGTGCTGCCTTGTAGCGGCATTAGCCTGCTCGTTTTTGAAATCTACAAAGATGTATTTTACGTGCAAGATATATGGCTCTCTTAACACACGGGACAGCCATTTATCGTCCCTTCCGACGGACTATCATCGTAAATCAAGACCATACTCGCAAATGGTGTCACGGAAGAGCCGAAAATTTAGTCCCTGAAATTTTCTCCCCGTTATCGAACCAGGAACCTCTGTGTTAGAATTCCGATGTGCTAACCACTACACCACGGCTCTCACTGTTAGCAATGCCATAGTTATGCGTTATCACTATTATAATATAGGAGTTTTCTTAGTGTTAATGATTATAAGCTATATATGTAGGACTGTAAAGTATATGAATATAGTTAGAAATAGACTGTTCATTATTAAACATTTTGAAGATAATTACAGATACGTTTTATAGATTTTTAAAAGACATTGTGATAAATAACATTTTGGATGGGTTGTTTCCTTTGATAAATTGTTTGAAGATTTTGTGGTACTAGTCATATTAATACATGTACGTATTTATTTAACTATTTTTATTTATGTTTTTATATTTTGTATGCATGTGTTTATCTTCTCTGAAACCTTTGTATTGCATGGTTTTACAAGTTTTATGAGAAATAAATTATCCATCATTAAAACCATGGAAACGTGAAAAGCTCTTTCATCAAAATGATACATAAAAAGTGAAGTCAAATTCATTTATCGGTCAGTGTCAAATTCTTAAAAGAGAGGCGAAAGATACTAAAGGGACTTTCAAACTTATAGGTCGAATATAAATTGATAACGCCATGGATAAAGAAAAACCAGACACACAACAGGAGACAAACATGCAGAAGATAAAACACAACACAAAAATTAAAGACTAAGCAACACCGTATATACCAAGTGTGGTCTGTTAGTTAGTAAAACTTTTGGTTCTACTATAAAAATATTTATCTGCTATGATTCTTTCATAAATAGAAAATATTTACAAATTGAATTTATTAGTTACGACTCTGTCAATAAGGGGGCTTTAGGTTTGCATTCCATCTGTCTGTCTGCATGTCTATCCGTCAGTCCGGTAAATCAGTTTATCACACTTTTTTTCTTCATGCTTGAGAAGATATTGATTTGATATTTGGTGTATTAGGTTATCATAACAAGTTACAGATATAGTTCGAATTTTTTTCCGGTGCTGATGTTTTTGTGCAGAGTTATGGTCCTTTGAATTAGAAAATTCACTCAAATAATCAGCTTTCGGCACTTTTTGTTGTCATTCTGGAAGATATTGATTTGATAATTGTTATATGGTTTTATAATGACAAGTTACAGATCAAGTTGGAATTTTGTTCCGGTCTGATGATTTTGTGCAAGGTTATGGTCATTGGACTTAGATATTCAGTTTTCAACACCTTTTTTTCGTCATGCTTGAAGATATTGACTTGATATTTGTAATATATAGTTTACACCATGACAAGTTATAGATCAAGTTAGAATTTTATTCCAATACAATGAATTTTTAACTGGTAGGGGCCATGAACTATTCTCATAATTCTTGTTCTTCTAATTTTCGTCCTGAAACGAATACATGTAGATTGATACGGGTTGTGCGGTTTCTTATCTGGAACAAATATACTTATTTTCATCTTAATGTTCGGTTGTATTTCTTTCAGATATAACCTATAGCTGAAATTCAGACGGGATTTTGTGTACTAAAACCATCTATCGCATTCTACACTTGTAAGCCTAAAGCACAGAGCGACAAGCTTTGAAATTTTGTCCTTGTGTAAAAGTATTATTGAAATACAAAGGATACGGGTTGCCCATCCATGACAAAATATCAGTACATTTTCAGCAAAAAAAAAACAAACCCACACAAAATATAAGTCTTAGAACGTTCAGGTGAATTTCCCGCAAAAATGCACCAAAAATAATTACAGGAGTTGTTACCCCTTAACCAAGCCAGATTCATAATGGCGGGCCTTTTTTTTCAATGACTATTCTAATATGACGTGCTTCTTTCGCTTTGTAAATAACACCGTGATTAAATTCTCGATATATCTATACCTAACGTAGACTCAGAGATTACGTACAATCGGATGTTACAATATACCTCCCATGTCAATCCACATGTATCGGATAAAATTGAGAATGGAAATGGGGAATATGTCAAAGAGACAACAACCCGACCAAAGAGCAGACAACAGCTGAAGGCCACCAATGGTTCTTCAATGCAGCGAGAAAATCCCGCACCCGGAGGTGGTCCTCAGCTGGACCCTAAATAAAATTGTGTGCTAGTTCAGTGAAAATGGACGTCACACTTAACTCCAAAACATGTAAATGAACTAGAATTAAAAAAAACATACAAGACAACCAAAGGCCAGACTTGGGACAGGCGCAAAATGCGGCGGGGTTAAACATGTTTTGTGAGATCTCAACCATCCCCCTATACCTCTAGTCAATGTAGAAAAAAGAAACACATAGCAATACGCACAGTAAAACTCAGTTTAAAAGAGTCCGAGTCTAATGTCAGAATAGGTAACAAAAGAAACTAAGCAAAATGACAATGATACATAAATGAACAAAGGACTACTAGCAGTTACTGACATGCCAGCTCTAGACCTCAATTAAACTGATTGAAAGATTATAACTTCAGCATATGAAAATCAAGTACAATCCCTCCCATTAGGGGTTTAGTATCATACCATCATAAAATATATGAGAAGAACATAACCCGTATTATGCCAACTACGGAACCTATTTGCAAACGCTATGCCAATTTTATTGTTTTGAAAATTGCAATTAAAAAAAAAGACTACAGAACTTTTATTCTTTTTCGGATGCATGACAAAGAGAATTAATGCACCAAAGCTTGGAGAAATCAACAAAATCAAAGTAAAATAAAATTCCGCGAAAGTCCATTAATGCTTTTGGCGCATTGAAGTCATTTCAAAACATATGTCATACAAATGAAAATGCTAAAGCTGAAGGTTTTTCCGTTACTTGAACCATCGAAATTCGTGTAATATTACACTAAAATGCATTTTTGAGGTAGGTGTTGTTTTATTTTATTTTCCTTTGCATTATTCGCATATTTACTGATTTCAGCAAGTCAACATGGCGGCTTCTTAGTTACGAAATGTCGCTTACGAGAAAAAACATGTAAATTAAAAGAGCCAAATTCTGTGTTTGAGAATTAAAAGAATTGAGCACATTTTTTCTAGCAGTTATTTACGATATAATTCAGGCAAGCTACATATTTATTATTTTTTTAGCTTTATCTAACAGGGAGTTAAAAAGAAAAGCCATAACGTTGCGTACGATGTTCCTACAACACGACGTTACACCAAAAATGGGACGTCAACGAGTGTTTTCTGAAATTTTGACATCGATTAATTCGTTTTTTATATGATATGTTGCTGGTTGATTCTGTCTCTGTTGTTTTTGTGATGTATTTTTACCATGAATTACCTAAAGTGGTAGACATCGATTTAACAATTAATTTACTCTTAATTCACCTTAAAATGCTGCATTGTCGTAAGTAATGTAGGAAGGAAAAATGGGACGGAAGTATATACGGTTTTCAATAAAAAAAACAATCTCATTAAAATTCGATGTTCTGTTTTAATGAGATTAAATAAATAGATTAAAACAAAATTTTTGATGTACAAAGCTTTAATCACATACTGCTAAAATTTCATGGTGCATATCATCTGTCATTATTAATTTTCCTTATCTTGATTCAACCCCAATACAAATATATTCTGTAAGTAAATTCAAACATTTTACCCTTGATTAATTTGAATTGAATTGTATTTTCCTTGACACACAACATGCACAATTTGTCGGAATTATACAACCCTTCAAACCACTACACGGAATCCCGGATTTGAAGAGGTATGCAAATGTTATGTAAATGTATTCAGAGACCGACATTTACATATATTTACAAACCGCTGTATTTAGTTTATCTTGTCTTTACATGTAATAAATATCAACATTTCTTGTGCTATACTCTCCTATGGGCGGTTATGAGAGACCGCGGTTTATAAAATATATTAATACCTAATCAAACCATTTCAAAGTTTAGAATTTGCATATATTTATGACCATCTCAAAACTTTCGCAAACTTATGTATTTGTATACCTCTGCAAATGGAAATCTTTGTCATGTATTTTTCTATGATGTAAATTTGATGTTTCAAAAATACTCTGGACCTATTATGGAAAATGTTTGGAAAATATTTTTAGCGCCATACATTTTAACGTGATTTTGATATTTTTCTACGATATTTTTACATTTTTCAGAATGTTTTTAAAACATAAACAAAATGTTTTTGTGTTAACTGGGATTAAGCTATACATTTTAAGGATCATTTTAACCTATTATCAAATAGCGAACAATTTATATTTTTATATAATAACGATAATGTTGCTGCTATAGTTACTGAAACCATCAACAATATTTTATTGGGAAAAAAACAGTATTTTATTTCACTAGTTCTTAAAGAAACAAATGTTTTATTTTCATTAAGTATAGATGAACACTGTAAATTTTAAATGTAAATTTGTAAAAATATGTTTATATGACAGTATATATTGTGTCTTAAAAGTCTCCCTTAAATCTTTTTAAGATTGGTGCATTTCTCCAATGTTGAACCATACTAGATTACAATTCTTCGCTTATTTGGCAAATTCATATTCTACTAAGATATTTTCAATCATTTAGGTTTTGATAAATACCATTTCAAATATCATGTTTGTTTCAGTTTCTGATGGTCACATACATGTACATGGGGGTTTTCCATCAAGAAAGGTTGTCGGGTAAATGTGGATTGCGGATAAAGAAGTTAGATGTCAAACTTGAATTAAAAAACTGAGGCGAATTTAACACGTATATGTATTTTCTCTTCAACAGTATTTTTATTCTCTGTTCTTTATTTTCATTTAAACTAGACTAAAAACGTTTTGTGGCAAATTGAATAAAAATAAACATTATATGTATTTGAAGGCATTTTGTAAATAAACAAGTATAAATTCAGGCAAATATATCATGTATATCACGTCTTCATTAAGGATGATTTCAAACTGAGACTACTTTAACAGTGTGCCACCACCCGATGCAACTGGGGTTTTCCTATTCAATAGTTATTAGGTTATGCGGGGTTATGCTGTTCAGCCGATAACATAGTATACTGTGTTACTATATAGTATTGGGTTATCCTGTTGAATAGAATGATTTTTAAGCAGCAATTATAACCAATCAATTTGCGATTAATAATGCAGTCTCCCAGCATGCTTTTCAAAGAGTTCTTACATTAGCCATTTTCAAATTACATAAAAGCACGTTTTAACATTCAAGCTCACTTCAAGTTTTTCTTTTATTACTCGTCCATCTCAACTAGACATGTCGGTAAGCTATTTTAGATCATTTTAATGTTCTTTATACTGGCGAGTATTCTACTAGAGAGATTTGGTACCTTAAATTGAAATATTACAGGGCTGAACCTGTGCCCACCTTTGGTGCAGACTGAATTTCTGAAATGTGTTGTTGCAATGCTGCATTATCCATACCTAATGGTACTATGAACTTAGCAGATGCATTAGACTTCCGTGTTAATAATGATATGAGCGCTATGATGCGATTTTGATTACTATATGCACTATGCAACTACTTTCGAGAAACCTTGTAGCACTTGAAATTGAAAAAAATAGACGTTTCTGATACGTTGCAACCAATGATCCTCGCATACAAAATCTATAATATTATAAATGACATTTATTACATTTTAAAATTATTTCCAGTTAAATGTTATGAATTTGTCCGCGGCGGGATTTTTACTTTTGTCACGTGACCGTTAAGTAAAAATGGCGGACATCCTAGATGTGCAACTAGATTGAGTAATAGAAAAGTGGCTAGGATGAAAAATTTTGTCCTGCATTTTTTTTAGTTGTAATCTCTGTCCTGCCTTTTATTTTCACTCTATTCGGTCCTGCCTTTTTTTCAGTTTACATAAATTGTCATCCTGCCTTTTTTTTTTTGCAAAGTGTCTCGATCATCCTGCCTTTTTTTTACTCAAAACTCCTGTCCTGCCTATTTTTTTCAAATTTCATCCTAGCCCCCCCCCCCCCCCCCCCCCCTAAAAATCAAATGATCGCTCCCTAAACCATCAGATATAGAATTTACTACCATATACTCACACTCACAGGCACTATAGTTTCTGTCAGTGGAAAAGGGGGGAGGGGGGGTTACTCTCCACATTCGTACGAAAAATCACTCACACTTGTTTCTGTCAATGGGGGGTTTACTATCTATGATTAAAAATTTCTGGAATAACCCAATTTATGAGGGTATGATGGGGGGTCTTCATTTCTGTAGTCTTAAATGTTTTCGCTTATTATTCTTTATCTTTAAAAACACTGGCTATTCTGTAATCACTTGAATAAAATTGAGAATGGAAACGGGGAATGTGTCAAAGAGACAACAACCCGACCATAGAGCAGACAACAGCCGAAGGCCACCAATGGGTCTTCAATGCAGCGAGGAACTCCCGCACCCGGAGGCGTCCTTCAGCTGGCCCCTAAACAAATATGTATACTAGTTCAGTGATAATGGACGTCATACTAAACTCCAAATTATACACAAGAATCTAAAATTTAAAATGATACAAGACTAACAAAGGCCAGTGGCTCCTGACTTGGGACAGGCGCAAAAATGCGACGGGGTTAAACATGTTTTTTGAGATCTCAACCCTCCCCCTTACCTCTAGCCAATGTAGAAGAAACAAACGTACAACAGTACGCACAGTAAAACTGTTATCTGCAAATGATATTTTCTGTTCTTTATGTCCCCCCCCCCCCCCATTATTTTCTATTCTATAAACCACACCCTCATTTATAATTCATAGGGATTTAAGACTTATTATAACAAACAGACCACTTAGGCACTATGGCTGTGTTGACATCTAAAATAATACTCAGAATTAACTGAGCAGACATCTGGACTCTTGAGGCCTTTTTTCTAATTAAATGAATTATCTTAATTTACTCTTGAACTTGACCCAATTACAAATGATATGATTTGCCACATTTATAAAAATAAAGATTCCACCACTGCACTATTAGTGTGAAAGATATTTCTCCAATAGAGACAGTTAACTTTTCCAATTTAAAACTTGAGGTGTTATTATGATCGAAGTTATATTCCATTACAATAACATTGGTTAACATTCTAGAAGTTTGTCTTCATTGTGTCCATCAATGAATATATTAGAAATTCAACTACCAGAGGTGGTCTTCAGCAGACCCAGAAAAATTAATGTGAAACTAACTAGTTAAAGAACTTAATTAATATTTTTATCTATTAAAGTTCTTCGATTAGCTATTCTATAATTCTTGGGTGTGCACATACTTTGACAATCTAAAATATACTAAAAAAGGTTAAAAAAAACTATAGAACTTTCGTCATGGTTTGTTTTCATGGTTACTCGTTAAATGTGAAATTGGTTTTTATTTTCTGAATACCTTGTACCTAAGTCTAGTTATGAAAATGTATTATTCCACTGATGGATCATGATTACCATACACTGTCTTAAGAAATTAAGATAACTTACACTATTTGGTGCTTTACTGTCAACAGCATAATCATCAATAAATCTTCTGAGATCCCCATGATCAAGAAAATATAGGTTTTTATGTCTGGCTGATTGTCTGTCTTGACCAGATCCTGACGACTGTTTGTGAACAAGACCAAAGTTGGCATCCATGGAAACTATTGATGGTGTCTGTGAAAAGATTATTAAGTCATATAGAACTCAAAATTAAAACATTAAACAATTATAGCATACTGTGTTTCAGATTTGACAAACAAGACAGACCAATTACAAAATTGTGTTTGTAAAATCAATCTTAAATGACACATGGAATCACCAAAATGATTTCCAAGATGAGGTGATCAGTTGAAGTCTGTTGGAACCAATCAATTCAAAAAGAAATTATATAAATATATATTGGAAACTTACCTTTACACATATCGGACATTCTGTGGCAAAAGAAGATTCTGTTATGTTTGCTCTGGTATTCAGTGAATACCTATGGTAGTTGTACTCTGTGAGACAATCACCAACCACAGCTCTATATATGTTTTTTTCCTTAAAAAAAAGAGAATTTTATTAAAACAGTTTCAAATGAAGTAACCTGCTACACACTGTAAAGTCAATGCTGAAACCTCTTTTCTTAAGAAAATGAATCGTTTATGTCTGAATTTCTTTGACTATCAATAAAAAATTGATGTTTTATCAACTTGGTAAAATTTCAAAATGTCCAATGATGTAAGCGACTGAAAGCGAGTATCGTAAACAACTGGGCGACTTGTTTTCCCTTTGAGGGTCGGGCAAAGCGAAGTGACGGACGGGAAAGCAACTTCTTCGCCCTAGTCGCCTGGTAGTGTGAGCCCTGAAACTAAACCAATGATCACAAGAAGTTATATTGATATAATAACTTGGGTGTTATATTTGAAAGATGTTATTCATATGTCTTATGCCAAGTATTTACAATATACATTGATGAGGTTGAAAACAAATCTTAATATACGCACAAAATATACCCCAAGTATACCAGCATTTTTTTACAAACTAAATTTGCAAGATGTGCTACAAATATCTTTACATTCTAGCCCAAAACCACAATTCTAATCTTTTTTCTTATTTTCGTCTAAATCTAGACAGCACATTGCGACAACAAATATTTTAAAAATCTATCAACATTCTTATTGTCTATATTGATGTATTTCTAACAAATGCCTAATGAGACAACACTTTATGACATTGGAAAACTGTTTAAATTTACTTACAACGTTGGAGATTAATTTAATGTAGTTCGAGTGCATAGCATCTAAAGCATCACAAAAAGATTTTGCAGGTAAACAGCACTCAAGTTGCAGAACAGACAATAGCTCCATGAATCTGAGATCAAAGCCAATTTTAGGGCTTGTAGGTGTAGCTGGCCATAAGCTGTAACGCAAAAAGGTGACTGCAGGATCTTCACATCTACATAGCTGGATTTTACATGTATGTTGTAAACCTGCAATATGAGAATAACATATTAAATAAAGATAATGAATAAAACCCCAAAACTGGGAAACGGTATATCCGAAATTTATAAAAAAACAAAAGGGATCTCACGTCAATAGATATTCACAATTCACAAAAGTTTCGTGCAAATTGGTGAAATTGCTTTTGAGTTATTGTCCGAAAACTGGAAAATTCCCCTTTTTCAATGAATAAAACCCCAAAACTCAGAAACGGTAAATCCGAAATTTATATTTTTCTGCAATATGAGAATAACATATTAAATAAAGATAATGAATAAAACCCCAAAACTGGGAAACGGTATATCCGAAATTTATAAAAAACGAAAGGGAGCTCACGTCAATAGATATAAATAATTCACCAAAGTTTCATGCATATTGGTTAAAGCGTTTTTGAATTAATGTCCGACATGTTGACGACGGACGGACGGACGGACAGAGGTATACCATAATACGTCCCGTAAACGGGCGTATAAAAAACTAGAGGCTCTAAAGAGTAGTAAACTCAGTTTCTTCCCCTTCCAAATATTTTCCATCTGTATAAAGTTAATTTCAACCAAGAATAAAATACTCCGCAGGGCGCAGCTTGATACGACCGCAGAGGTCGAACCCTGAACAGTTGGGGCAAGTATGGACACAACATTCAAGCTTGATACAGCTCTGAATTTGGATTGTGATTAAATATTTGACACAGCATAGGTTTCTGACACAGAATGAATGTGGTCTAAGAACTTAAAAATTTTAAATTGGACATTCACCTATTATGGTCCAATATCCAAAATCTAAATACATGGTTAGATTCAGCATATCAAAGAACCCCAAGAATTCAATTTTTGATGAAATCAAACAAAGTTTTATTTTGGACCCTTTTGACCTCAATGTGGACAAAGTTGATAACGGGGCCCAAAAATCTAAATACATGGTTAGATTCAGCATATCAAAGAACCCCAGATATTCAATTTTTGTTGAAATCAAACAAAGTTTAATTTTGGACCCCGATTTGGACCAACTTGAAAACTGGGCCCATAATCAAAAATCTAAATACATGTTTAGATTCAGCATATCAAAGAACACTAAAAATTCAATTTTTGTTAAAATCAAACTAACTTTAATTTTGGACCCTTTGGACCTTAATGTAGACCAATTTGAAAACGGAACCAAAAATTAAGAATCTAAATACACGGTTGGATTCAAGCCTATCAAAGAACCCCAATAATTCAATTTTTGATGAAATCAAACAAAGTTAAATTTTGGACCCTTTGGACCTCAATGTGGACCAATTTAAAAACGGGGCCCAAAATCCAAAAACTTAATACACGGTTATATTCAGCATATTAAAGAACCCCAAGAATTCAAGAATGAAACCCCATTGAAATTGATCCAAGAAATAAGCAATTTATAAGAAGTATCTTCTTTTGCACAATTCTGTGCAATTGAATATTTCTTGCTATTGCGCAATACTGTACAATTGACAATTTCTTGCTATTGCGCAATATTGTGCTATTGGATATTTCTTGCTATTGCGCAATACTGTGCAATTGAAGATTTCTTGCTATTGCGCAATACTGTGCAATTGAAGATTTCTTGCTATTGTGCTATACTGTGCAATTGAAAATTTCTTGCTATTGCACAATACTTATTATATAAAAATTTACACATCCTGTTTGGTGTGTATCTCCTACCATATCATTATTATTTGCTTTTAAATATAAATCAGAAATAACCAACTTAAAATGGAAAATTTTAAAAGAAAAAAAAAGGAAAAAAAGACAACAAAAAAATCCCCCCCCCCAAATTTTTTGAACCCCCTTATGATTCATCACCCCCAAACTCAATCCCAGCCTTCCCTTTGTGGTATGGTACCTTGCAGTACAATTTCAGAGAGATCCATACACTTGAACACAAGTTATTGTCTTGAAACTAGAAAAATGCTTATTTTTGGCCCCTTTTTGGCCCCCAATTCCTAAACGTTTCAGGCAATTACCCCCGAACTCAATTCCAGTTTTCCCTTTGTGATATGAAACCTTGTAGTACAATTTCAGAAATATCCAAACACTTACACACAAGTTATTGTCATGAAACTAGAAAAATGCTTGTTTTTTGCCCCTTTTTGGCCCCTAATTCCTAAACTTTTGAGGCAATTACCCCCAAAATCAATTACAGCCTTCCCTTTGTGATATGGAACCTTGTGGTACAATGTCAGAGAGATCCATACACTTACACACAAGTTATTGTCTGAAAGTTACAAAAATGCTTATTTTTGGCCCCTGATTCCTTAACTGTTGGTACCATAACCCCCAAAATCAATCCCAACCTTCCTTTCGTGGTATTGAACCTTATGGTAAAATTTCATGGAGATCCATTCACTTAAACTAAAGTTAGATTGCGAAAACCAATGTGTCTTCGGACGACGACGCCAACGTCATACCAATATACGACCAAACATTTTTTAATTTTTGCGGTCGGATAAAAAGAGGATACTAAAGTAATCATACAAAAACCATTTGTTTGGAACATTTATTTGGGGGGTCAGCATAAAAAAATATTTACCCTTTACATCAACAGCATATATGGAAGTAGAGTATGATGATTCACAAATGTGGTCTTTCCTGGCAAGTTCATTAGTCATGTGAATAGGTACATACATGGTTTGCTGTAATAGAGGTAAAGTATGTATATAATTAAAGTATTAATGTATGAGGTTAATATGATCATATATAAACCTGAAAGAGATATATTGATAGAGGACAAAGTTAGAGATTGAAAAAATTCATTGGATCAATATACATTGTATCTTGTAGGCTATTAAGAACAATCTCGTCTTTACAATTTTTCAATTAATTTCATGGTTTTTTTGTGTGTGTACATTTTAAGCATTTGAACATTCTTATTGAAAATAGTCAGTAATAATTTCTAAATTTTGAAAACTATCAACGATTTTATGAAATTCATTTGATAACCTCACAAAGCATTGCAAAGTATATCAGTTTTTAAACATTTCTAAAAGCTGCAATATTGACAAATGACATTAGTCTGAGATGCATGATTTTTTTAATAGTTGTTAGTGGCTTTGAACTAGCTGTCAGTAACTGCGATTACTCTCAGATCTGTACCAAGTGTCTTTTTGTTGTTGAGATGTACAAGTACCCGGCCACATCCACTTGTATTTGAAATATTTGTAATTTTATCCATCTGATGAGTTAAGCTTTTTTCAACTGATTTTTATAGTTCGTTCTAACTTTGTACTGTTACACCACTGTCCCAGGTTAGGAGGAGGGTTGGGATCCTGCTAACATGTTTAACCCTGTCACATTCTGTATGTATGTGCCTGTCCTAAGTCAAGAGCCTGTAATTCAGTGGTTGTCGTTTGTTTATGTGTTACATATATGTTTTTCGTTCATTTTTTATACATAAATTAGGCTGTTAGTTTTCTCGTTTGAATTGTTTCACATTGTCATTTCAGGGCTTTTTATAGCTGACTATGCTGTATGGGCTTTGCTCATTGTTGAAGGCCGTACGGTGACCTATAGTTAATAATTTCTGTGTCATTTGGTCTCTTGTATGCATGTGGAGAGTTGTCTCATTGGCAATCATACCATATCTTCTTTTTTATATATATTGTGGCCATATGTTACCTTCCACTGGTGTGGCTTATGGAACAGGATGTTCTGATGTATCCTCTTACAGCAAGCATCACAATAATATGCAGAGGGACCACAATCCTGACAAAATATGACATCATCAACAGTTGATAGACAAAAGCAACAAGAATGAGTTGCTGGGGACTGTTCCTCCAACCTGGTTTCAATGAGCTTGTCTCTCAACAAGTCCCATGCTCCCATTACCCTCTTCCTTTTTTCTGCGTAGGTAAGATTCGTTCTTGCAGGATTACTGTCCACATTCTCTGCAAAAACAATTAATTTATCATAATCATTGTAATTCGATCATTTACAAAGCAGGCAAATTAACAAGACAAATAAACGCAATTTTTTTTTACTCATACGGCCGCAGGTTTTTAATTTGTTGGTTTAACTTGAGGGAGCAGACACACCTGGCCAGTTTGCAGAAGAAGAAAAAAACAAATAAAAATTTGCTTTTCTTTATTGCAGCAGACCTTCCTAACTGTAGTCTATTATATTCTTGTAAATAAACAGCTGCGCCATGAACACATGATAAGCCTGTCACATTTTTAAAGAATAAAGTTCAATTACTTCTCAATGTCATTTTTAGAAATTTATGAAAGTCAAAAGGGAGCTTACATCAATAGACATGATAGATATAAACAATTCACCAAAGTTTCATGAGAACTGCTGAACGAATTTTTGAGTTATTGTGCAAAATCTGGAAAATCCCCCCTTTTTTATAAATAAAACCCTGTAACTTGAAAACGTAAAATTTTTATAAAATAAGGAAAGGGAGTTTACGTCAATAGATACTGATATAAATAATTCACTTAAGTTTATGCAAATTGGTTTAAAGCGTTTTTGAGTTAATGTCCTACATGTTGATGAAGGACAGACAACAGTATACCATAATACGTCCTGTAAACGGGTGTATAAAAGTAAAATACAAAATGTGTGGTCAAACATGTTAACCATTGTTGTTATTCAGCACTTTCAATTACTTTAGACAGTAGCCATCTTTCATGAGTGTATTTCGTTGATCCTAATTTCAAGCAATCTATACAAGATATTGTCCACAGTTGCAATAATAAAAAAAATATATTCAAAATGATGTAAAGTACAAAAATTTTTTACCTTACTAGAAAAACTGGTAAAAATCCATAAGTATAACTGTATTGCTTTAAATAAATTTATGTAGATGGAACATTGATTTGAAAACTTATTCAATAAAATGCTCCGCAGGGCGCAGCTTGATACGACCGCAGAGGTCGAACCCTGAACAGTTGGGGCAAGTATGGACACAACATTCAAGCTTGATACAGCTCTGAATTTGGATTGTGATTAATTATTTGACACAGGATAGGATTCTGACACAAGATGAATGTGTTCTAAGAACTTAAAAATTTTAAATTGGACATTCACCTATTATGGTCCAATATCCAAAATCTAAATACATGGTTAGATTCAGCATATCAAAGAACCCCAAGAATTCAATTTTTGATGAAATCAAACAAAGTTTAATTTTGGACCCTTTTGACCTCAATGTGGACAAAGTTGATAATAGGGCCCAAAAATCAAAAATCTAAATACATGGTTAGATTCAGCATATCAAAGAACCCCATTTATTCAATTTTTGTTGAAATCAAACAAAGTTTAATTTTGGACCCCGATTTGGACCAACTTGAAAACTGGGCCCATAATCAAAAATCTAAATACATGTTTAGATTCAGCATATCAAAGAACCCTAAGAATTCAATTTTTGTTAAAATCAAACTAAGTTTAATTTTGGACCCTTTGGACCTTAATGTAGATCAATTTGAAAACGGAACCAAAAATTAAGAATCTAAATACACGGTTAGATTCGGCATATCAAAGAACCCCAATAATTCAATTTTTGATGATATCAAACAAAGTTTAATTTTGGACCCTTTGGACCTCAATGGGGACCAATTTAAAAACTGGGCCCAAAATCCAAAAACTTAATACACGGTTAGAATCAGCATATTAAAGAACCCCAAGAATTCAAGAATAAAACCCCATTGAAATTGGTCAAGAAATAAGCAATTTATACAAAGTATCTTCTTTTGCACAATACTGTGCAATTGAATATTTCTTGCTATTGCGCAATACTGTACAATTGACAATTTCTTGCTATTGCGCAATATTGTGCTATTGGATATTTCTTGCTATTGCACAATACTATGCAATTGAAGATTTCTTGCTATTGCGCAATACTGTGCAATTGAAGATTTCTTGCTATTGTGCAATACTGTGCAATTGAAAATTTCTTGCTATTGCACAATACTTATTATATAATAATTTACACATACTGTTTGGTGTGTATCTCCTACCATATCATTATTATTTGCTTTTAAATATAAAACAGAAATAACCAACTTAAAATGGAAAATTTTAAAAGAAAAAAAAGGAAAAAAAGAAAAAAAAGAAAAAAAAAAAATCCCCCCCCCCAAATTTTTTGAACCCCTTATGATGCATCACCCCCAAACTCAATCCCAGCCTTCCCTTTGTGGTATGATACCTTGCAGTACAATTTCAGAGAGATCCATACACTTGAACACAAGTTATTGTCTGGAAACTAGAAAAATGCTTATTTTTGGCCCCTTTTTGGCCCCTTATTCCTAAACGTTTTGGGAAATTACCCCCAAACTCAATTCCAGCTGCTTTCCCTTTGTGATATGGAACCTTGTAGTACAATTGCAGAAAGATCCATACACTTACACACAAGTTATTGTCATGAAACTAGAAAAATGCTTGTTTTTTGCCCCTTTTTTGGCCCCTAATTCCTAATATTTTAAGGCAATTACCCACAAAATCAATCCCAGCATTCCCTGTGTGATGTGGAACCTTGTGGTACAATGTCAGAGAGATCCATACACTAACACACAAGTTATGTCTGGAAGTTACAAAAATGCTTATTTTTGGCCCCTTTTTGGCCCCTAATTCCTTAACTGTTGGTACCATAATCCCCAAAATCAATCCCAACCTTCCTTTTGTGGTATTGAACCTTATGGTGAAATTTCATAGAGATTCATTCACTTAAACTAAAGTTAGAGTGCGAAAACCAATGTGTCTTTGGACGACGACGACAACGACGACGCCAACGTCATACCAATATACGACTTTTTTGCGGTCGTATAAAAATACAAAATCTAAATGACAACTATGAATACAAAAATACCTTGACATTGAAAATCAAATTGGTCAGCTGGATAGTTTATTTGAGAAAGTTGGGTAGTCACTTCTTCTTTGATCTTGTTGCTAAAACCAACATCAGAACCATTATATGTCATCCTGACATGTTTTGTTTTAAATGTGGAAGATGCCCCATCAAAAACAGTCCTCTTAATTTTGGGTGGTTTTGTTGTTAAATGAATCCTTTTCATCTGAAAAAGAAATGAATGTGAAGTAAAACAAGTGGTTGATCAGTCTCTGTTAAAGGTTGTGGTTTTTAAATGATTAATGGTTTGCACTGCATCGTTAAAATATTATTCAATACATGATGTTCAAATGTTAAATACATGTACATTGAAGTATAAATCTGGATAAAGAAGACAAGCCTTTCTTTTACTGTCAGTTAATATAAGACTTTTCCAATCATTTAATAGAAGGTATATGTCTGTCTGATCTCGCTATCTCTGATATAAACATGATAAAAGTGTTTTAAAAATTCTGGAAACACATGAGAGCATTTAGGCCAAATATAAATATGTGTGGTTCCAGTTACCTTACCTACCATACTTTTTTTAGTCTTCGCCATGATCCATGAACTGGTCACAAAAGGATACATTGTACATGTATTAAATTGTACTAGAACTAGTATACTAGTAATAGCCCATGATCATGATGATTGTGCAGTGTTATTACAGAGCCATTAGTTATTTTTAAAGAAATATTTTGTATGTAGTCTATAATGAAATGTTCATAAAATATTAAGTGAATTCTCCAGGTTGTTTTAATAGTTATACATTTTGTACAATGTGTATTTTGAAATGTCTTGTCAATCCTAGCAGCGGAACCGTAGCTCTTAGGTGAGGGGGGGGGGGGGGGGGGGGGGGGGGGGGGTAGGAGGGGTCCTCATCCCGAAATCCCGGGCTTAAAAACATAAAATCCAGAGGTCCCGAATTTAAAGAAATTTAAATCCTGAAATTGGAAAAAAGAATTCCCGGATCCCGAAATCCCAAGCTTAAAAACACCTGATACCGGAGTCCCAAGTAAGGTTCATTATTTTTTTAATATTTGCAGACCATGGTCTCTATGGTCAGCAAAAAGTCAAAAAATAACACAAGGACCTACCTAAAAGCTACAGTTCCGCAGCTATGTCATTCCCCGAATTATAGATTATCGTTGATCATCTCAACGAGATTGATTTTCTCGCTTGAGCCTGTACATCGAAACTTCAAAGTGAGAAAAGCAATCGAGTTCAGATGACCAATGATAATCTGTTTATCACTATTTTACCAGAAGTCCATTACTAGATGAAGTGTGCAACCCCCTATATAGTAAGGCGATCACGTTGTCCCCGTACTTCCAACCGTGATTAAAACGGGATTTGAGTGAGATTGCTATTAATAGTAACAAAAATCAGTGGCCAAATTTTGTGTGATGCATTCTGGGTAGAGATAATTTATTCAAAACACCCTATACATTAATTAGCACACAGTTGAATATAATGTTTGACCATCGACTATTAATGAATAGCAGATCCTAGATGCGATATTATATCAGTGTCATGAGTCATTATGATGGTTTAAATATTAAACGATAAAAATGTTTGTATAATTTATCAATTTAAAAACTACAATAAAATTGTCAAACGGAATAAAAAAAACATCACTTCTTAATACAATAAACGTTTGGTTTTAGAGTTAATTGTGAAAAAAATTGCCATTAAAAAGTTGGCAAGGAAAAATTAGGTCGGAAAATTGTGTATCCATAAACAGTACAAGTAACACTGCACGTATTAGGAATTATGACAGTTTAATAGGAATAAACATTATAATATATTTAATTTAAGATTATATGTTACGATTTACAAATTTCAAGAAATAAGATTTTTTTTTTAAGTTACAAGGGATTTCTGTAGATATAACCATTTTTAGCAAAATTAACAAATTGTATCCTCAATTTTGAAAAAAGAGAGGGAAATAATTGTATGGCCTTTCTTCAATTTCGAATATCTTCGATCCTGCGTAACTGAGATCTTGACGGTAATACTACCTCGGTGATAGTGTAGATGAATATAGGTTATCATTTCAGTCAGATATTGTTACATTTATCCGTTAAAATACATGTACAAATGCAGTTCTCAACACGTGCGTTCGACATATAAATTTTATAGGTTAAAATGTAGGAAAAGTTGTGATCACGATCTTTGTAAACAAATGAGTAATAAATATATATTCTTTATGTAAGTATACTTTATACTGAAATAAGACAGTCTTATTTCACAAACCTAGCTGTAGGACAATTTGATTTAATTTGTTCAAATACTAAATCAAGCTCAAGGCTTAAGTTGTGCCGTTAAGAAATGAAGTCAATAATTCCTTGAATTGTCCGGTTCCAACAGTAAAACCCTTTCTTACAAGTGTGGGATGCATACATTAATAGCAGCCGCGTCAGGTCGGAGGAGGGACTTCAGATCTAGCCTGACATCCTGACCCAGTCTAATACTTCGTCGAGCAGTTAGCCAGGATCCCAGGCTACTTCAAGTGAAATCCAGTACCTCACGTATTCAGGATGAATGTTACGATCTCTGATGTTAAATTACACTTGAGACAACTCTGTGATGGGATATGCATATTTATATTTGCCACTGAACGTTACGCTAGCAACACGCGATAAATCAAATTTTTTAATCCACATGATCGATCTACAGATGTCTTCAGTTTTGTGAGTATAAAACACAAAAAAAAGGACTTTTACGCGTTGCATAACTGACTCATGTATACCATGATCTTGTGATAGCGAACGTAATGACGGACAACATGAGAAAAGTATGTCTCTTAATTTAAATAAAATGCTCTGCTGGGGCGCAGCTTGATATGACCACAGAGGTCGAACCCTGAACAGTTGGGGCAAGTATGGACACAACATTCAAGCTTGATACAGCACTGAATTTGGATTGTAATTAAATATTTGACACAGCATAGGTTTCTCACACAGAATGAAAGTGGTCTAAGAACTTAAAAATTTTTAATTTACCTATTCAAACCATATCATTATTATTTGCTTTTATATATAAATCAGAAATAACCAATTTAAAATGGAAAATTTTAAAGAAAAAAAAAGGGGAAAAAAAATCCCCCCCAATTTTTTGAACCCCCTTATGATTCATCACCCCCAAACTCAATCCCAGCTTTCCCTTTGTGGTATGGTACCTTGCAGTAAAATTTCAGAGAGATCCATACACTTGAACACAAGTTATTGTCTGGAAACTAGAAAAATGCTTGTTTTTTGGCCCCAAATTCCTAAACGTTTGGGGCAATTACCCCCAAACTCAAACCCAGCTTTCCCTTTGTGATATGGAACCTTGCAGTACAATTTCATAAAGATCCATACACTTACACACAAGTTATTGTCCTGAAACTAGAAAAATGCTTGTTTTTTTGCCCTTTTATGGCCCCTAATTACTAAAATTTTGAGGGAATTACCCCCAAAATCAATCCCAGCCTTCCCTTTGTGGTATGGTACCTTGCAGTACAATTTCAGAGAGATCCATACATTTGAACACAAGTTATTGTCTGGAAACTAGAAAAATGCTTATTTTTGGCCCCTTTTTGGCCTCTTATTCCTTAACTTTTTGGGCAATTACCCCCAAACTCAATTCCAGCTTTCCCTTTGTGATATGGAACCTTGTATAGTACAATTTCATAAAGATCCATACACTTACACACAAGTTATTGTCATGAAACTAGAAAAATGCTTGTTTTTTGCCCCTTTTTGGCCCCTAATTCCTAAAATTTGGAGGCAATTACCCCCAAAATCAATCCCAGCATTCCATTTGTGATATGGAACCTTGTGATACAATGTCAGAGAGATCCATACACTTACACACAAGTTATTGTCATGAAACTAGAAAAATGCTTGTTTTTTGCCCCTTTTTAGCCCCTAATTCCTAAAATTTGGAGGCAATTACCCCCAAAATCAATCCCAGAATTCCCTTTGTGATATGGAACCTTGTGGTACAATGTCAGAGAGATCCATACACTTACACACAAGTTATGTCTGGAAGTTACAAAAATGCTTATTTTTGGCCCCTTTTTCCTTAACTGTGGGTACCATAACCCCCAAAATCAATCCACACCTTCCTTTTGTGGTATTATACCTTATGGTAAAATTTCCTTGAGATCCATTCACTTAAACTAATGTGTCTTCGGACGATGACGACGACAACGACAACGTCATACCAATATACGACCACAAAAATTTTTTTGCGGTCGTATAAAAAGGTGAAAAAACAAGCGACTTTTGAAATTCGAAATTGTTTCGAAGTCATCTGAAGCGACAAATGGTCGGATATTATTGTTTTTCTGTAGAAGCGAAGAAAAAACCCTGTCTTTTGCTTATTCATCACCGTATATATATATTTAGCTTCCTTGGTGTCGTAAATGACCGAGACATAATTCGTCAACACAACGCGGTTCTATTTAGAAAAGGAGACAGTTATGACTTTATTTTGACAAAAACAACTACATCTTTTAGATAGACGATACATTTTAAGTCCGACGCGGCAAATTTTATAGTTCTCATTTGCCTTTGCGCGATGAAAATGGTAGCAATGAATTCGTTTATAAAATTTTATATCATTTTCTAAATGTTGAATTAAAATGAAGAAGTTAACTAACTGGCAATAAGAAACCACCTCACTAAGTCAGCTGACTTCATTTACACCAAACTGATAATTAATCAAACGCTCAAGGAGACTAATTAACAGCTATCTGTTCGATGATAATATTTTTACCCATGATTCCATAGTTATAAAACAAGATTTGGGGGGACCACCAATGGCGCTTTCCACTGATAAAGGGGACATCGTGATCGCCTTACTATATAGCACAGGTTGCACACTTCGTCTATTAATGGACTTCTGATTTTACCTATGACGACGTTGTCAATTTCATGTCAATTTCATTGATCCAATACCCCTGCAATCACCCTTAAGTTACAGATAAAAAGGTGTTTTTATAAATGTGTGTACTTACTTTTTATAGATAGTTAACACTATAATTAAGATATATATAAACAACTTTTCGATGGTTAACAAAACTGCAAATTTCCTGGAAAACTTTCAATCGGAAAATGAAGATACTGCTGTAAAATTAAATCGTGCACTGTTGTTGAATAAACTTTCTTAATCTACATTGCTACAAATGGCCGCCAAAAGAACGGTGATGCTGATACAGGATGCAGCGTGCTTAGCTAAACGGAATTGCGCATGCTCGATTAGACCTTAGTTACTCAGATTAAGTCATTCTATTCAACAGGATAACCCGATACTATATAGTAACACAGTATACTATGTTATCGGCTGGACAGCATAACCCCACATAACCTAATACCTATTGAATAGGAAAACCTGAGTCGTATCGGGTGGTGTCACAGCAAAGATAAGATAACACAAGTTTGAGCTTTCTAAAAAGCTATGGACTGCTTCGCTCTATCCTAATTTAAGGTAATATGTGTGCATGTGGTTGTTGATTTAGTATTGGAAATGTGTTATTTTTAGATATTGATTGATATAAAATGGATTTACTTTAAGAGTGTGCCTAGATTGTCAGAAGTTATAAAATACAGATAATGTTTTTTTGTAAATATTGTATAGGAACATTATTTAGCAAAGCAAATCGTGCATATTGCAGATTAACAAAGCAAATAAACACGTATTAATAAATTGATATTTCAATATTGAATTTATCTGTAAAATATATGCATAATAAAAACAAGCATTAATTAATTAATGACAGTTGATCGGAACTGAAATACACATAGTTAATTTTCCGGCATTTGATGTCTTATCCTGAGACGTGAACAGTTTGTAATTCTTTATCTCATTTAAGCAAATGGCTGTTGCTGTATCTCAGCCGCATCATAATGCAACCAATCAGAATCTATATGTGATAAGAAATTAATTCAAGATGGCGTGTATGTCGACTGAAACTAATAGGTTACAGGAGCGCAATTATTTGTTTGCATTTTACCGGCAAGTTTTTTACCCCAAGATGGTACTCAGAATAGAATCCTGTACGGCTGCTGATTGGATGATACAGAATTGGAATAACTTTTAATCGAAAGCTTATCAATTAGGTTTAAAAAATCCAGAAAATCAAATTCACATTTTGCAAAGTATAGAAAATATCTTCCATTTCTGCACGTCGGGGCCATTAAAAATATGCCTTTTTCATTAAGCGAAAAAAATAGACGATCTTTTTCAACTGCATTTTAAGTCAATTTTTGCCGCATGATCATATATATTTTTTTGGTTGTAATGCAACACTGGCATTTCTAGTAACAGGAACTGCTACCCGTTTTTCCCTAGTTTGTGTAGTCTTCGAGAAAAAAAAACGGAACACCACTGGTACCTAATGGGAAATGCATTACGAATAATTGCGCTCTTGTAACCAATAGCTCCGCACCGTGATGCGAAGCAAATAGCTTTTCAAGATTTTAAAATTATCTGCACGAAGGAAAATCACTATACATCTTTAATATGTTGAGGAAAATTTCTTACACAGAAACGAACAAGAAGAGAATGCTTAAGCCAACATTATTGCACGTTTTATCTTGGCTTTTTAGCCCTTAAAAGCTAAATAATAAAAAAATAAAATAAATGTGGATAGTGTCCACATGTGGACACAGATGATGCCCCCGCTTGCCTATCATATAGATATAAAGGGACATAACTGAAGAACGGTAAAAGTGACGCTATCCAAATTTGAACTTGATCTGAGTTTTGTGGTAATGAGTATTGTGTGTAAGTCTCATAACATTTGGTTGAGGCTAACTTAAGTAGAGAACAGAAACTAAAAATTCAGCAATTTTTCTATTTGTAAACACGCATAACTCTAGAACGGTTGTGTATAAGTTTTATACAATTTGGTTGAGACAAACTAAAGTTAGAGAACGGAAACGAAAAATTCAGCAATTTTTATGTTTATAAAGCGACATAACTCAAGAATGGTAAACGTGTTGCCACCAAATTTCGTACTTAATCTGTATTATGTAGTAATAAGCATTGTGTATAAGTTTCATAACATTTGGTTGAGGCAAACTAAAGTTAGAAAACGGAAACAAAAAATGTGTACTTGATCTTAGTTTTGTGGTAATGAATATTGTGTATAGGTTTCATAAAGTTTGGTTAGGGCAAACTTAAGTTACAGAATGGAAACTAAAAATTTTGCAATCTTTCGATTTATAAAGGGGCATAACTCAATAATGGTTAAAGTGACACTACCCAAATTCAACTTGATCTGTGTTTTATCAGTGGAAGTCAAAATTAAACATTGCATTGTATAAATCATTGATTGTAGTTGATTCAACTATAATCATGGTCAGACAAAGGAAGATAACTCCAATTTTAAAAATTACTTGATATTTAGAAGAAATTTTGCAATTTTTCCATTTATAAAGGGGCATAACTCTAGAACGGTTTAAGTGACGCCACCAAAATTCACACTTGATCTTTTTTTTGTGATAATAAGCATTGTGTATAAGATTCATAACGTTTGGTTGAGGAAAATTTAAGTTAGAGAACGGAAACTAAACATTTTGCAATTTTTCCATTTATAAAGGGGCATAACTCTAGAACGGTTAAAGTGACGCCCACAAAATTCAAACTTGTTCTGTGTTTTGTGGTCATAAGAATTGTGTATAAGTTTCATAACATTTGGTTGAGGCAAACTTAAGTTAGAGAACGGAAACTAAATATTTTGCAATTTTTCCATTTCTAAAGGGGCATAACTCTAAAACGGTTAAAGTGACGCCACCAAAATTCAAACTTGATCTGTGTTTTGTTGTAATAAGCAATGTGTACAAGTTTCATAACATTTGGTTGAGGCAAACTCAAGTTAGAGAACGGAAACCAGTTTTGGGACGTACGGACGTACGTTCGTAGTGCGTACAGACGGACAAGGGTAAAACTTAATGCACTCACCGCTACTACGGGGCATAAACAAATTAAGTGACTCAAAATGTTTCTGAAATGGAAGTTAATTAACAGGCTTTGCAATAATGCATCTGATTATTTTTTTACACCGCTGACTTCATCTCAAAGCCTATGCAATATAGTATTTAGAATGAAATCAGCGGTGTTTGGAACATTGTTAGCCTTTAGGCGGGTTGTTGTCTCTTTGATATATTCCCTATTTCCATTAATTATGAATTTTATTTAAATATTTCAATTGATATTTCAGCTGCTGATCCAGTGGGCAATTCTACCCTTGTCACTACAGATTCATGGAAAAGTTCCTGACACCGAAAGTGCCACAAAAAATGCCAGACTTAACAAATTGCAAGGTTAAGGCTCAGTTTTACCTCTTTACTGTATTGTCATCAGAAAACATTACAAATAATGACGAAATAATTTATATATTTTGACTGTAACACGTCTTCTGATTGGTTCTATCAGCTCAAAGACATAATTTTGTTTTGACCGTGACTTCTCAACGTTATAACATGATTTATGCCTTTTTAGAATTAAATTATAAGGAAAGATTGTAATATTTTTTTTTGTTATTCAGTGTGCACCACATTTTTTATGTTATTTCTTCATAGACAGAAAAAATATTACAGTCGTTCATTAACTGTTAAACTGCTGTAGTTAATATGTTACAAGTTCGAAGTATAAGTACAAGTTCGTTACAGTTTACATTTAACATGTTTAAGGTTATCAAGGATTATGAATGCCAAAAAAAAAAATTAAAAAATGGGGAATGTGTCCATGAGACACAGATGATGCCCCCGCTTGTCTATCATATAAAGTTATATAAAAGGGACATAACTGAAAAACGATAAGCATCAAAGTGATGATACCAAAAGTTTTGTGGTAATATCAATTGTATATAATTTCATAATAATTATATGGTTGAGGTTAACTTAAGTTAGACAACGGAACCGAAAAATTCAGCATTTTTCCATTTGTAAAGGGGCATAAGACTAAAACAATAAGATTAAAGAGTGACACTCAAACATGCCCAAAATTCAAACTTGATCTGTATTTTGTGGAAATAAGCATTGTGTATAAGTTTCATAACATTTAGTTGAGGCAAACTTAAGTTAGAGAACGGTAACAAAAAATTCAGCATTTTTTCCATTTGTAAAGAGGCATAACTCTAGAACGGTTAAATTGAGGTCGTCAAAATTCAAACTTGATCTGTATTTTGTGGTAATAAGAATTGTGTATAAGTTTCATAACATTTGGTGTAGGTAATCTAAAATTAAAGAACGGAAACCAACGGACGTACAGACGAATAAGTGTAAATTTAACTTAATGCCCCCTCTGCTACGGCAGGGGCATAAAAGAAAAACACTATCACAATCAATTTTGGTTTTATATTATTCAAACTGAGTAAGTACATGATATACGACAATATTCTACGGGTAATATAATTATATGGATTTGAGGATAACTTAGTTTCAGAGTTCAATATTAGAATAAGATTTGGTTCTGACTAAACCATTAGCGCACACATTTTATTTGAAAAGTCAGACGTTCATATTCTGTATGTTAGTATCTGACATTGTCTGAACACTAAATTAGATACATCATGTCCATTTATCACATGTTTAGGATTTGTCAATGCGTTCTCATATGAATCCGCAAGTCTTGCCTATGACGAAATTTGGTTTCACATACATCACAATTATAAGGTTGTTCACCTGTATGTGTTCTCATATGTTCCTGCAAGGTATCAATCCGACTAAATCCTTTACCACACACATCACACAAATACGGTTTTTCACCAGTATGTGTTGTCGTGTGATTCTTTAAATCACTAGTTTTACGAAATCTTCTGCCGCATACACCACACTTAAAATTATGTTTTTCACCAGTGTGTATTTTCATATGCATACGTAGTTTTGATCGTTGGCTAAACCGTTTACTGCATACATCACAGTTAAAAGGTTTATCACCCGTGTGTATTCTCGTGTGTATCTTTAAATGGCATTTGTAACTGAAAGATTTACAACATATTTTGCATATATAGGGTTTTTCGTCACTATGCGTTCCCATGTGTATCAGTAAATCTTGTCGTTGTCGAAATACTTCATCACATACATTACATTTTTTAGGTGTTTCAAACGTATGTGTTCTCATATGTCCATTTAAGGTATCACGTCGACTAAATCCTTTACTACATACATCACATATATATGGTTTGACACCAGTATGAGTTCTAGTGTGTGTCTTTAAGACATTATTTTGACGAAACCTTCTATCGCATACGTCACATTTTAAAGGTTTTTCTCCAGTGTGTATACGCATGTGTGACTTTAAGTGCTGCTTATAACTAAAACATTTACTACATACATCGCAGGTATAAGGTTTATCACCAGTGTGTGTTCTCATGTGTGGCCGTAAGCTACCACTTTCAGCAAATCCTTTACCACATATATCACAGATCACAGGTATAAGGTTTATCACCAGTGTGTGTTCTCATGTGTGTCTTTAATTGACTAGGTTGATGAAACCCTTTACCACATACATCACAATTATAAGGTTTATCATCATTGTGTATACGCATGTGTGACTTTAAGTGCTGCTTATAACTAAAACATTTACTACATACATCGCAGGTATAAGGTTTATCACCAGTGTGTGTTCTCATGTGTGGCCGTAAGCTACCACTTTCAGCAAATCCTTTACCACATATATCACAGATCACAGGTATAAGGTTTATCACCAGTGTGTGTTCTCATGTGTGTCTTTAATTGACTAGGTTGATGAAACCCTTTACCACATACATCACAATTATAAGGTTTATCATCATTGTGTAAACGCATGTGTGAACTTAATCGACAAGATCGTTTAAACGCTTTCCTACACACGTCACAATTAAAAGGTTTCTCATCATTGTGTATACGCATGTGCGAGTTTAAGATCTGTTTATGACTAAATCCTTTATCACATACATCACAGTTAAAAGGTTTATTACCAATGTGTATACTCATATGTCTTTGTAAGTTTTGTCGGTGATTAAAATCTTTACCACATACCCCGCAATTATAAGGTTTGTAATCATTGTGTATACGCATGTGTGAATTTAATTGACTAGATCGTTTGAACGCAATGTATCATCATTATGAATTCAAATTATCTTTATACAACTGATAACTGGGTGTACTTCTTATATATATATATTAATAGTGTGCAATAATACAATGTATCTCCCTCTTTGTAGTAACAGTTACACAGTCATATCATAGTTCTGAAAGTATCTGTCATTGGACAGCCTCTAAAAATAGCTGGACTGTTACATTTGTCTGACTAGTCGTCATATGATAAGACCTGGTAAAAATCTTCATAGTACATGTACTTATATCTGTAGATATACATGTACAGATAATTATATTCAAAACATCATAATGATCTCGAGTTTCATAGCTGTCATGGATTTTTTTTTAAACTAGTCAATGCAGCTACTAGATAGAATCATATATTGTACATGTATGTCTTTTCACTTCTATGATATTAAAGCCAAGAATTGGAATCTAACTGAAATAAAAACAAATACAAATATTTATATTGTTTATTTAGACATACAATCATGATAAAATATATTTACACAAGTTTTGTCCATGAAATTAAATAGAAATCGTCATGGGATATACTTTTTTAAGTGTCAGATCAAAGTTTGATTTTTTGACAAAAAGATGTGCAGTTTGAGAGATAAAATTACGTTAAATTTTTTTTTTTTTTTATTCAATTTAAAACATACATGTCATTTAATATATTATGTTTTATTTTGCGTCTGTTGTAAGTTGACACATGGTCTCTGATAGGTCAATCAGATAGAATTACATTGTGAGTTTCAAAATTTAGTAGTAAATGTTGGTATGAGTTGACTTTTAGTGGTACGAATTGACATGGTACGAGTTTGCAATAGTATGAGTTGACTTGATTTCCGGGGGAGAACACTGAGTTTGGTCAATTTAAGTTCTACAGTACAAAAGTTATGAGACAAAAATCAGACGTTAAAATCAATCGGGTCCAGGACCAATCATTTAGAAAAAAACTATTATTTGTCAGCTGTTGAACATATAATTATTGTAATATTCGTATATACAGGTGGTCGAATCCCCATGAGAATCAAATTTGAACCAGTGACTTGTATGTATAAGTCAGGAACTTTATAACATTCTGTTGATGCAATTAATATTTCTTGTCATTTGACTTTAATTGATATATCCTGTTAAGTACTTCCTGTATTCTTTTCATGTGGCACATTTATTTCGAACATATCTAATTGTTACTTCATTGTAAGTTATTGGTGCTCCATTTTACTTTGCAAGCTTGATTGTTTAATATAGTTGCAATGTCCCTTCCTCTGGCCAAGAGTTGTTCTATATAGTTTTCCAAATCTATATTTCAGTTTTTTGTCCCTTACCATGGTTTTGATAAGCAATTCGACAAAGGGTTATAATAAGCGTATATGGAGATTGTCTTGTTAATAACAAGACAATACTCAGGTTAGACCACGGATAGAGCGAGGCTCCAAATAATATGTTAAAATCAATCGGGTCCAGGACCAATCCAGTATATCTTATCATAATCCTTCGTTTTTAATTCAATTTTCTATGTGCATACATTTAGAGTAATTAAGAGCTTGTAAACTCAGTGTATGATAAATATTTCCGTTTATGGAATACAGTCTTCTGCATTTATTTCCATATTTTTCTAGAAATTCACAATTGCATGTTTGTAGTATAATTATTGTGTGTGTACTAAAAAAAAGGTGTTTCGGTTATGGTCATGTAGACCTAGGCTTATCCTCATCAGGTATCCCTAGCCTATATGTTTCCTCCTTTGTAATATGTAGAATATATAGTTCCAATTTGATTTCTCTTATGGGGATACGACACCTGTTTATACAATCGTTTTTTTATCTTTTTCTTCTTTCTGTTTTTTTGGTATTGTTTCCTCTTTTTTATTCATAAGCTCTTCAATTAGTTTATTGTTCGTGATATTTTTTTCTTTTTATTGATTTCATCTGTTTATATATTTTTTTCTTCTTTGAATTCGTTAAATACTCTTTTAGATTATTATGTCTGTTAGTATGTAAAACGTTTCCTCATTGCTTTTAATACTCTATTTGAGAGATTAAATATTTTTTTGTTATTCTATTTGAGAACAATATAGTTATTAAAGCAGTCTCTATTTGAGAGATCACTTTATTTTTGCTTTTCTATTGATAGCAGTCTCTATTTGAGAGATTATTATATGTTCTTTTTGAGAATAACTTGTATTAATAATCTCTATTTGAGAGATGATTATTACTGTTTTTTTTCACAAAAATAAAAAGCAGTCTCTATTTGAGAGATTACTTAATTTTTGCTATTCTATTAATAGCAGTCTCTATTTGAGAGATTATTATATGTTGCTATTCTATTTGAGAATAATTTGTATTATCAATCTCTATTTGAGAGATGATTATTACTGTGGTTTTTTTAACAAAAACAAGACACAACAGTCCTTACTTCCTATGTTATAGCGTTAATGTAGATTCTGCACTGTGTGATAGATAAGTATGTGTATTTTATCAGTCAAATATTTCTATCTAGAATCGCTTCCACGTGATTGCAAGATCTCGTATGCTGATTGGTTGATTCTATATACGTCACAGATACATGCAAGTGTATTTTTGACATATTATTTGGAGCCTCGCTATATCCGTGGTCTAACCTGGTATCCCCATAAGTGAAATCAAATTGGAACCATTCTAAATATTACAAGAAAGAAAAATATAGGCTAGGGATACCTGATGAGGATAAGCCTAGGTCTCGATCATAACCATAACCGAAACACCTCCTTTAATATTTGAAACACAGACTAAATCTGGATTTCTATCTTAAAATACACACACACAACAATTATACTGCAAACAAGCAAGTGCAAATTTCTTAACAAAATATGAAAATAAATGCTGAAAAAATATATTCCGTAACAAGAAACAGTTATGATACACATTGTACATAAAAAATGGACTTAATTACGAAGGATTTTGATAAGATATACTGGATTGGTTCTGGACCCGATTGATTTTAAAATATAAATAAATGCAGAAGAATGTATTCCATAACCGGAAATATTTATCATACACTGAGTTTACAAGCTCTTAATTACTCTAAATGTATGCACATAGAAAATTGAATTAAAAACGAAGGATTATGATAAGATATACTGGATTGGTCCTGGACCCGATTGATTTTAACAAGGATTACTATTACAGGGATCAAAGGTGAGGTCTGATTGACCTGTCTTTAGTAAATGTAAAGGGATAGAAATAAAAAAGTTTTGGTTTAGAAAAAATATCATAAACATTGAAATGTCAAAGTCTGACCACAGGCACTTGTTTCTATGCATGGGAATATCCACTATCATCTTATATTTTGCGCTCCTAAATACATTGATGCTGGATCTTCCCATGGATAGAAACAAGTACCTGAGAGTCGGACACTGGCTTCATGTCATGATCATGATGATGTAGACCGAATTCTTCTGTCCGCATATATTTCCCAATTCATATGCATTTGCTTTTTATTGATTTTCGCTGATTTTATACATTTTCAGACATCCGTACCTATATACAGTAATATATAAACAGTTTTTCTACATTTGCGTGTGTCTTATGACCAACGATCTTTCTGAGTCTAAAATCCATATCACATTCTACTTCGTTCTCGGCAAGTTTGACATCTTGAAAGGGTCCCACTAATTAGAGACAAGAAGCGACAAGAAACATCAAGAAGTACGTAGTGCTACTAAATATAACATTATTTTAAACTTTATAAAACAGAAAATAATCAACTGTAATTAATTGACTTTTCTCTAAATATATTGTTTTAATAGTATATAAACTTTCTTGTCGCTAAATGTGTCTTCTTATCGCTAACTTTTTTCTTCTTGTCGCTTCTTGTCTCTACAATTCTTCTTGTCGCTAATTAGTGAGACCGTCTTGAAATATATCGACCAATCAACGTCGATTTCCGGTTAATTTCATTCATAAATAACAACAACATTATAATTTAACAAGGTCAGTTATGTGATAAACGGAATAATATAAAAGGAATTCAAATGTGCATACATTTAATTGAAATCAATTAAAAAATCACAATCATCTCAAATAAAAAGAATATCATGATTAACAATAATTACCTTTCTATCATCAGAATCCTCCAAATTTAAAAGGTACGTGAATTTCGTCTTCTAAGTTAATAAAGAAGTACGCCGTAGAAGCAAAGCTCCTGCTAGAGGAGGAAGATAAAGACTAGGTAACCGCAGGAAACAGGTAAAATTGCCGCCAACTTGGACTACTGTAATACGTATTGCCGACAAACAATATTCCTACGACTTTTGCCATTTGAGAAATGTAAACGACTTGTCTTTAGAGATTTTATGCGATTAAATATTACATACAATTGTTCTTTGACATCTTAGCCAAAAGTACAGGGGAAAATAAACTACATAAGGATTTCTATTGAGCACTACTTCCTATGTGCAACTTCAAAACTTTTGGGTTGTTCGACGATCATTTAAGGTTTTTCTGGTCATATTTTTTGTATTCCAGAATTAATTGATAGTATGAAAAAAGTGCCCAATTAGTTATTAATAACATATTAGCCAGATAGATAATAACAACAGCACTTTTTTCAACATTCAGTGGGAAGAACACAAATCTAGGGTGCTAGCATATGGCAGCTTAACTGCCAAAAAATTGTGCCTTTGGCCATATTCAAATATATAATTTTCATTACATGAGACATTTATGAGGAGTGGACAGGGGTAATAAATACATAGGAGGGAACATTGGAATGAGTTGGCAGGAGTCAAAAGGGGGTATACTACCCTCCTTTCGAAGTAGCCTTGTCCTACAGACAGCTTTATTGGTTATCTGTCGGACAAGGCTACTCTTAAAGGAGGGAAGTTTAGTACCTAACCTAATAATGACTTGACGGTTCAGCTAGCAAGCAACCTACCCAAAGATAGTACCGTTACCTACACACGCAATGCAATCGGCTGTAACTTTTTTCAACATATCAATATATGAATGCCAAGTTTTGTATGCTCATATTTCCTTCTAGTAAATTTCATAGCTATATATATATATATACAGTTTTTACTTGCAGAAATTTAGAAACCTCATGAAGAGCAACAGTAACATAAGCTATTTAGTCTTGTTGTTTTAAAAACCCTATGAAGAGCAACATAAGCTACTAGTATCTAGTCTTGTTTTGAAAACCACTCGAAGAACACTATTAACATACGTTATTTAGTCTTGCTGCTTTAAAAATTCCCATCAAGAGCACTATTAATATTAGCATCAGCTATCTAGTTTTTTTTTGTTTTAAAAATCCCATGAAGAGCACTATTAACACACATTATTTAGTCTTGTTGTTTTAAAAATCCCACCAAAAGCACCAATAATATTAGCATCAGCTATCTAGTTTTTTTTATTTAAAAGCCCCATGAAGAGCACCATTTACAAAGGCTATATCTAGTTTTGTTGTTTTAAAAACCCCACGAAGAGCATTATTAACATAAGCTATCTAGTCTAGTTGTTTAAAAAAAATCCATGCAGAACATCTATAGTTTTGTTGTTTTAAAAACTCCATGAATAGCATCGATATCATTAACATAAGCTATCTAGTCTCAATGTGTATCATCGCCACCGAAAATTGGGTACTAACGAAGCTGAATGAAATGGAAAAAAAAGAAAACAAGGTAAGAATTCATTAAATTTCTTGGCGTATTGAATAAACATCTGTCTACTTGTTACACTTGGGACAAGATACAGCTTGGCATAGGGACATCTGTCTACTTGTTACACTCGGGACAAGATAGCGTTTGGCGTAATAAATAGACATCTGTCTACTGGTTGCACTCGGGACAAGATAGAGCTTGGTGTATTGAATAAATACCAAGTCTACTTCTTACACTCGGGACAAGGTAGAGCTTGGCGTATTGAATAAATACCTGTCTACTTGTTAAACTCAGGACAAGATAGAGCTTGGCGTATTGAATAGATACCTGTCTACTTGTTACACTCGGGACAAGATAGAGCTCGGCGTATTGAATAGATACCTGTCTACTTGTTACACTCGGGACAAGATAGAGCTTGGCGTATTGAATAAATACCTGTCTACTTGTTACACTCAGGACAAGATAGAGCTTGACGTATTGAATGGATACCTGTCTACTTGTTACATTCGGGACAAGATAGAGCTTGGCGTATTGAATAAATACCTGTCTACTTTTACACTCAGGACAAGATAGAGCTTGACGTATTGAATGGATACCTGTCTACTTGCTACACTTGGGACAAGATAGAACTTGACGTATTGAATAAATACCTGTCTACTTGCTTCACTAGGGACAAGACAGAGTTTGCCGTATTGAATAAACACCTGTTTTTTTGAACACTGTAATAGCAATTTAGATGTATTTATGATATATATGGGTTTTCTTAATCTCACTGAAGTTTACCTCACATATCATTATGCAAGGTTTGTTGTCGCCATTTGTTCTCGCTCTTTACACATTTTTATTCCTACTAGTTTAGTACGGATGTGTGTATGTGTTCTAAATTATACTGCGTCACCGAATGGTAATTTGGTGCTGCGTATATGGTCTTTATCATACTGTGTCTCTGAGTGGTAATTCGAAACGATGGAAGTTTTAACGACCTTGACTGGTTATACATTTTGTACAGCCCTTGCACGGTGGGAGTGGTAATTTGGGTGTGCGTATGTGCTTTTTATTCTACTGTGTCTGTAAGTGGTTATTCGTTCGTGTGCATGTGTTCTCTATCATACTGTGTCTCCGAGTGGTAATTCGATTGTGTATATGTGCTCCATATAAAACTGTCTCCGAGTGCTAACTCGGTTGTGTGTATGTGTTCTATATTATACTGTGTCTTCGAGTGGTAATTCGGGTGTGTGCAGTGTGTATAGTATATTAAACTGTGTATTTGGGTGGTAATTCGGTTGTGTGTATGTGCTCTTTATTATACTGTGTCACTGTGTGGTACATTGTTGATTCGTTTGAATGTATGCGCTCTTTAGGGAGCTACCATTTGAATTTTAGGGGGGGGGGGGCTATTCGGTCTTGGCTTTTTTTTATTAGTTTATCCTGACTTTCTTTTACATAAATTGTCATCCTGCCTTTTTTTTTTTTTGCAAAGTTGCTCATCCTGCCTTTTTTTGTACTCAAAACTCCTGTCCTGCCTTTTTTTTCGAATTTCATCCTAGCCCCCCCCCTAAAAATCAAATGGTAGCTTCCTTATCATACTGTGTCTCTGAATGGTAATTCGGTTGTGTGTGTGTTTACTCTATATTATACTGTGTTCCAAAGTGGTAATTCGGGTGTGTTTATGTACTCAGTATGAAACTGTGTCTCTGAATGGTAATTCGAGTGTGTTCTATATCTTACTGTGTCTCTGAGTGGTAATTCGAGTGTGTTCTATATCTTACTGTGTCTCTGAGTGGTAATTCGAGTGTGCTCTATATAATACTGTGTCTCTGAATGGTAATTCGAGTGTGTTCTATATCTTACTGTGTCTCTGAATGGTAATTCGAGTGTGTTCTATATCTTACTGTGTCTCTGAATGGTAATTCGAGTGTTCTATATCTTACTGTGTCTCTGAATGGTAATTCGAGTGTGTTCTATATCTTACTGTGTCTCTGAATGGTAATTCGAGTGTGCTATATATCATACGGTGTCTCCGAGTGGTGATTCGAGTGTGCTCTATATCATACTGTGTCTTTGAGTGGTAATTCGAGTGTGTTCTATATCTTACTGTGTCTCTGAGTGGTAATTCGAGTGTGTTCTATATCTTACTGTGTCTCTGAGTGGTAATTCGAGTGTGCTCTATATAATACTGTGTCTCTGAATGGTAATTCGAGTGTGTTCTATATCTTACTGTGTCTCTGAATGGTAATTCGAGTGTGTTCTATATCTTACTGTGTCTCTGAATGGTAATTCGAGTGTTCTATATCTTACTGTGTCTCTGAATGGTAATTCGAGTGTGTTCTATATCTTACTGTGTCTCTGAATGGTAATTCGAGTGTGCTATATATCATACGGTGTCTCCGAGTGGTGATTCGAGTGTGCTCTATATCATACTGTGTCTTTGAGTGGTAATTCGAGTGTGCTCTATATCATAATGTGTCTCCGAGTGGTAATTCTAGTGTGCTCTATATCATACTGTGTCTTTGAGTGGTAATTCGAGTGTGCTCTATATCATACTGTGTCTCTGAGTGGTAATTCGAGTGTGCTCTATATCATACTGTGTCTCTAAGTGGTAATTCGAGAGTGCTATATATATCATACTATGTCTCCGAGTGATAATTCGAGTGTGCTCTATACATGCTATATAATACTGTGTCTCTGATTGGTAATTAGGTTGTGTGTGTGTTTGTGTGTACTCTATACCATACTGTGTTCCAAAGTGGTAATTCGGGTGTGTTTATGTACTCAGTATGAAACTGTGTCTCTGAATGGTAATTCGAGTGTGCTCTATATAATACTGTGTCTCTGAGTGGTAATTCGAGTGTGCTCTATATCATACTGTGTCTTTGAGTGGTAATTCGAGTGTGCTCTATATCATACTGTGTCTCTGAATGGTAATTCGAGTGTGCTCTATATAATACTGTGTCTCTGAGTGGTAATTCGAGTGTGCTCTATATAATACTGTGTCTCTGAGTGGTAATTCGAGTGTGCTCTATATCATACTGTGTCTCTGAGTGGTAATTCGGGTGTGTGTATGTGCTCTATCTTATACTGTCTCCGAGTTGTAATTCGGTGTGTGGACAAGTTTTGTTGTGTCGCTGAGTGGTAATTTCTGTTTGTTTCTACTAATGTGTCCATTGAAGAAGCACTTCGAGTGTGCTATATATCATACGGTGTCTCCGAGTGGTGATTCGAGTGTGATCTTTATCATACTGTGTCTTTGAGTGGTTATTCGAGTGTGCTCTATATCATAATGTGTCTCCGAGTGGTAATTCTAGTGTGCTCTATATCATACTGTGTCTCTGAGTGGTAATTCGAGTGTGCTCTATATTATACTGTGTCTCCGAGTGGTAATTCGAGTGTGCTCTATATCATACTGTGTCTCTAAGTGGTAATTCGAGAGTGCTATATATATCATACTATGTCTCCGAGTGATAATTCGAGTGTGCTCTATACATGCTATATAATACTGTGTCTCTGATTTATATTAGGTTGTGTGTGTTTGTGTGTACTCTATACCATACTGTGTTCCAAAGTGGTAATTCGGGTGTGTTTATGTACTCAGTATGAAACTGTGTCTCTGAGTGGTAATTCGAGTGTGTTCTATATCTTACTGTGTCTCTGAGTGGTAATTCGAGTGTGCTCTATATAATACTGTGTCTCTGAATGGTAATTCGAGTGTGTTCTATATCATACTGTGTCTCTGAGTGGTAATTCGAGTGTTCTATATATCATACTGTGTCTCTGAATGGTAATTCGAGTGTGCTCTATATAATACTGTGTCTCTGAGTGGTAATTCGAGTGTGCTCTATATAATACTGTGTCTCTGAGTGGTAATTCGAGTGTGCTCTTTATCATACTGTGTCTCTGAGTGGTAATTCGGGTGTGTGTATGTGCTCTATCTTATACTGTCTCTGAGTTGTAATTCGGTGTGTGGACAAGTTCTGTTGTGTCTCTGAGTGGTAATTTCTGTTTGTTTCTACTAATGTGTCTATTGAAGAAGCACTTCGTTTATTTGTGTGTGCTCTGTTCGTAAAAAGTGGTTATTCCTTTGTATACGTGTGTATTCGTATGTGTCTTAAAAACTGCCAATTCGTGTTTGTGCCTTGGTGTCAGTTATGCGTCTCCTTAGCCAGGGAACAACCATTTTAACTTCGACATCGAGGGTTGGGTTTTTTTCGGACCATGCAAGCTTTAATATTTTTTTACAAGAAATTATCATTAATCTTAATGACGAATACATTAATCAGAATATTTTTTTTAAGTTAAATGATAGTTCCCTATTTATTTAACACTATTTGTCAAATATATAACGTTTATTAAGATAAGGCCATACAAAAAGGCAATTCGTTTAGAGTTTCATCCCTTTGAAATATAGGTTAGAATGTCAGCCATATGAATTCCTTATTTTGCTTATTTTGAACTAAACTAATTTGTCCTTCTCAGCACCATGCTTTGTCATATGTCTAGCATAGAAAATTGAAAGACTAAATATTTGACCACAGGTTTCACATTCATATGGGTTTTCCCCTGTATGTATTCTCATGTGATTCTGTAAGTTCTGTTTCCGAATAAAATGTTTATCACAAATATTACATTTATAAGGTCTTTCAACACATTTAGAATGCCTTCTTGAGTGTCTTTGAACGTCGATTTTATAATTAAAACCTCTACCACATACATTACATGCAAACGGTTGATCGCCAGTATGTATTCTCATGTGTAGTCGTAAGTGTTCCTTCCTACTGAAAGTTTTATCACATACCTCACATTGATGAGGTTTATCACCCGTATGTGTTCTCATGTGTCTGTTTAAGTCAGGACGCTGACTAAAATCCTTTTCACATACATCACATTTACATATTTTACACGGTTTTTCACCTGTATGTGTTTTCTTGTGGGTCAGCACTTGAGAACTTTGTCTAAATGCCTTATCACATATATCACATTTGAATGGTTTATCACCAGTATGTGTTCTTGTGTGTATCCGTAAGTGATGTGACATGCGAAATACTGAACCACAAACTTCACATCTGTAAGGTTTATCAACAGTATGTATCCTCATGTGTTGTTGTAGGTATTTATTCTTACTGAAATCCACTTCACACATTCTACATTTAAAAGGTTCATAGCCTTTATGTTTTATAATGCGACTCTTTAAGACCCGAGTCTGATGAAATCTTTTACTAGAAGCTGAATGCCTTTTCTTGGCACTGTTTACCACATGCACTAGTTTTGCACTCTTTACCACAATTATTACCATGACGTTCTTTACCACAAATATTACATATGCACACTTTACCGTTGAAATCTTTTCCACATATATTACTTGGGTAATTTGTATCACACACATTACTTTGGAACTCTTTACCACACAAATTACTTTGGAACTCTTTACCACACAAATTACTTTGGTACTCTTTACCACACACACAATTTTGCGATTGTTTACCAAAAATATTACTTTTGCACATTTTACCACACATATTTCTTTGACATTCTTTACCACAACCAATACCATTACATTCTTTACCACAAACATTACCATGACATTCTTTACCACAAACATTACCATGACATTCTTTACCACAACCAATACCATGACATTCTTTACCACAAACATTACCATGACATTCATTACCACAAACATTACCATGACATTCTTTACCATACACACTTCCCTGGTACTCTTTACCATATTCATTACCAGCACCAAACTTCTTCCTAGTCTGATATGCCTTGTCCATCAGTTGGTCTGTACTAGTCTGATCAAGAGTAATGACTGTTAGTATATTTTCAGTATCAGAAACCATATTTGTTTCCGTCTTGTCCTGTCCACCGTGGAACGTCTCTAAATTGTCTGTTAGTTGTTCAGGGTCTGTCGTGTCCTGTCCACCGTGGAACGTCTCTAAATTGTCTGTAGGTTGTTCAGGGGAGATTTCAGTATCAGAAACCATATTTATTTCTGTCTCGTCCTGTCTGCCGTGGAACGTCTCTAAATTGTCTGTTGGTTGGTCGGGGGAGTTTACAGTTGAAATCTCTTTTTTTTTTTCGTTTCTGAAAATCTATCTTTTCCCGTCAACTCCTGTCCACCATGACCACTGCGAAACATCTTCGAATTGTCCAGTTAGAATAACAGAGATTGTAACGGAGAATGCTATATTTTCACGATAAAATATTTTCTAATACCATGCACCGTCTTGTCCACTCTTAAACATAATTCAGCCAAACTAAAAATGATAAAATTTAAGTATAACTTAGTCATGTTAGTTAATAAAATCCAACTACATATAACATATATTAGTCAAAGAATGTTTATCAGCAATGTGAACTTATGTGTTATGTAAAGAGAGAGGGGGTTATGTTTTTTTTCTAAAAAATATATTCTGAACCCAAATTATAAAAAAAAATATATTGTTGTCATGCAGATGACCAAAAAAGGTCTGAATCCAGATTCTCTCCTCAATTTAAAGTGTTAAATATTGAAAAATATAATTTGATTGATAGCGTTGAAAAACAAAAATATTCATGCTTTCCATGGAATAAAAAGTTTCTGACTCAGACGAAAAACCTGAACCCTCCTTTGTCCTTGAAGTTAAATGGTAACTTGATCCCTTACTTAGTGAATAAAATAAAACTTCACATTAGTCAATACATTTTCTTGTTCGTGTTGCCTAGTGATCTTAGTCTTAAGTTTTATATGTTGCCTGTTGCCTAGTGATCTTAGTCTTAAGTTTTATATGTTGCCTAGTGATCTTAGTCTTAAGTTTTCCTAGTGATCTTAGTCTTAAGTTTTATATGTTGCCTAGTGATCTTAGTCCTAAGTTTTATATGTTGCCTAATGATCTTAGTCTTAAGTTTTATATGTTACTTAGTGATCTTAGTCTGAAGTTTTATATGTTGCTTAGTGATCTTAGTCTGAAGTTTTATATGTTGCCTAGTGATCTTAGTCTGAAGTTTTATATGTTGCCTAGTGATCTTAGTCTGAAGTTTTATATGTTGCCTAGTGATCTTAGTCTGAAGTTTTATATGTTGCCTAGTGATCTTAGTCTGAAGTTTTATATGTTGCTTAGTGATCTTAGTCTGAAGTTTTATATGTTGTGTTGCGTCTTGTGTACTATTGTTTGTCTGTCTTTTTTTCTTTTTTAGCCATGGCGTTGTCAGTTTATTTCGATTTATGAGTTTAAATGTCCCTCCGGTATCTTTCGCCCCTCTTATCTAATATAAAGAATGAAACTAAATTTTAACAAGCATTCTGTGGGTATTGCATGACAATACGTATTCCCCAAACGGTTACTTAATTGTATTTGAACAAAATTTTAACTTGGTTTATAACTTGTCATGATGTAAACTTTATCACAAATAGTCAATATCTTCAAGCATGACGAAACAAAATTGTGGAAAACTGACCTGAACAAAATTCGAACTTGATCTGTAACTTTTCATGAAAAAACTATATGCCAATTTTCGAATCAATGTCTTTAAACATGACGAAAAAAGTTCGAAAAACTGATTATTTAAGTGAATTTTCTAAGTCCAAGGACCATATCTCTGCACAAAAATCATCAGACCGGAACACAATTCGAACTTGAACTGTAACTTGCCATGATAAAACTATTTACCAATTTTCAAATCAATATCTTTAAGCATGACGAAAAAAGTTCGAAAAACTGATTATTTAAGTGAATTTTCAAAGTCCAAGGACCATAACTCTGCACCAAATCATCAGACCGGAACAAAATTCGAACATGATCTGTAACATGTCATGATAAAACTATTTACCAATTATCAAATCAATATCTTAAAGAATGACACAAAAAAGAGTGCGGAAAACTATTTATTTTAGTGAATTGTTGAAGTCAAAGGTCCATAACTCTGCACAAAATTATCAAACCGGAACAAAATTTGAACTTGAACTGTAACTTGCCATGATAAAACTATATACCAATTATCATGATTATCAAATCAATATCTTCAAGAATAACAAAACAAGTGCAGAAAACTATTCATTTTAGTGAATGTTCTAAGTCAAAGGACCATAACAACGCACATAGGCGGATCCGGGGAGGGGGGGGGATATATTTTTTCTATAACACACATATATTATCATGATTATTATCAATATATGTCATATTAAAGTAAAAAGGTAATTATTCTCAGAGACAAATGCCTGGTGCAAATATCATATGCATTTTAGTTCTCATTTATTTCAAAAGTTCATTGTACATCGAGTTGATGGTAAAAACTAGGGAGATTTTTATAACTTATTAATGTTAAATAGGCTTTCCATATATTTTCCAATCTAACAAAGAACTTCGGATGAACTTGATTTTGGTTAAAAATGCACATTTTTTTTTTATATTAATCTTGATTTAGCGAATACAGAAATTACTATATCAAAATGCAAAAATCCAAAACTTACCTTTTGTTAGACTAGAAAAGGTAAACGAGATTATTTAAACCTTAACTTGACGTGCGTCTCAAAACAAAATTCAAAGGGAGATAATAAAGATATACCTATGGAACGCACGATTGCAAGAATAAGAATGCAGTAAGGAGATATTTACGGAACATTAATTTTAAATCAGTTCCTCAATTGATATGTCACTGTACCTAAAATTAACCAGAATCAAAGAGAACTCTTTAAATGCAACTTTTGAATATAAACAAAATAATAAATTATAGGCTTTTAGTGGCACCATTCGTTTTTTAGATTAATTCTAATATTTAAAATTTACATGTGTTCAAAATAAGCTTTTTTTCAGTGCAAATTTTATTTTGAGAACTAACTCAGATATCACGAAAAACCTCTTTAAGCGTTTATGCAAATGATTGATTGATTGATTGTTGGTTGCTTAACGTCCAGTGGCAAATATTTCATGCATATTCAGGACGAGAACAAGTTCACAATAAATACAATAGGTAGGTTCTGTAATAAATTAAGGGATTAAGGTCGGAGAAATTTAGACTGCCACGGGAAATGAGGGTATATTGGATAGGGACAGAAATTTAGCCTTGGAACAGGTCACCTACGGACCCCTCAAAGAGTTGTTGCAAGGGTTCTTAACGTGCAAAGAGCGTGGCACTCTCTTTACACGAGGCATCGGATTTAACGTCCCCATTCTGACCGGACGTGGCTGCAAGTTTGTACATCCCGCACAGCCAAACGGACGCCCCACTTTAGCACGGGTTTTACTACCGGTCGGAGGAAGACCAATGGTGACCATACTTCTATTCCCCAGTCACCCTTGGGGGGGGGGGGGGGGGGGTTTATGCAAATGAAAAGTATTATTTGATGTGAATTAAATCTACACTAGTAAATTTCATTGGAATAATAGGGGACCGGCAAAGTGGATGTTGGAGCCCTTTCTATAGTTTTCACCTTGTCCGTCCGTCTGATCTCCAACAATTTTAATGTTTTGATCGCAAAAACTCCAATAGTATAGGTAAGAGGTAAATAATATACTGCCCAGATGATTTTAATCATTTGACGATGTGCATATAAAGTGATTTATGTTACATATGAATCAACAAATCATTTAGGGTCAAATTTTAAATTGTAAATTTTGTTACTTTTTTAAAAGCATGGGTTGGAGACAAATAATTTTTTTTAACAGTTATTATCTTTGTTTCAGTGTAACATATTTATTTTTCGTTCATTATTTGTTCACTTTTATTGCGGACTATCATGACTATGCAGTATGGGCTTTGCTCATTGGTGAAGGCCGTACGTTGACAATTTTTTGATAATTTCCGTGTAATTTTTGTCTATTGTTGAGAGTTGTATCATTGGCAATCATACCACATCTTCTTTTTGCATATGCTAATGTCAATAATATTTTAAAAAATAATAAATTAAAGAAATATCTAAATGTTTTTACCCAGAATTAAAAAAAATGCTTAGTTAAGGATACTTCAAAAATAATCTGAAGATACATAAACAATAAAAATAATCATGAAGATGAATCATATATACCAAAATAGATTCACAATAAGGTTTTCTGGTTTCAAATTAGTACGTCAAGGATTCAGTACTATTAGCTCAAATATTTGAAACAGTTATCTGTTTTCATATTCTTTTTTTTTTAACTTTTAATCGAGCCATTGTGATGATAAAATAAAGTAGACACCATTGATATGATCTTCGGATCCTACACATGATATGATATTGACTTGGACGGGGACTAACAAGACAAGTCAATACTAATATAAACTGTATACAAATTTATTTTCAAATCATCTTTCATCAACTTCAAAACAAAAACAATATACGGGTCCGACCTCACACCCTAAATATCTGGAATAGCCCCACCTCGAACCGGATTCAACCGTACTACATAACACCATAAAATCTAGAAATTCAGCCACTTTGCATGACACAAAAATATCTATAATATTATGGTCATGGACAATACATCCTTTTTGTAGTGTCCGTAACCATGGTAACCATCAATTATTTTCAGTCATCCTGACTAAGAAAGAGGGACGAAAGATACCAGAGGGACAGTCAAATTCATAGATCGAAAACAAACTGACAACGCCATGGCCAAAAATAAAAAGACAACAGACAAATAATAGTACAGATGACACAACATAGAAAACTAAAGACTAAGCAACACGAGCCCCACCAAAACTGGGGGTGATCTCATGTGCTCCGGAAGGGTAAGCAGATCCTGCTCCACATGTGGCACCCGTCGTGTTGCTTATGTTGTTACAAATCCGGTAAATAGTCTAATTCGGTAGGTCACATTCGTGAAAATGGAAGGGTGTTGTATTTACGGCATAAAGAACATATCCGATATCATCTGTGAAACGGTTATTCCATAACGGTCAACCAACTCGTGATGGCGTCCGTAAAATTTACGAAGGGATGATAAGAAGGTGTAGAATTTTGTTTTTATTTTAGTGTTTAATGTTAAATCAATACAGTAAATTAGCTTATTGTTTCCTGTATCGATTCTTTGTAGAAAAATAAGCTGGTAACGGACACTAAAATGTTTTGAATAATATCTTTTTTCTACAAATTGAAAATTTCAAAAATAATCTGTATAAATCATAACATTTATATGAAACTGTTTTTATTTTAGTATTATTATATTTCAGTATGTTGAAATACGAATTAAATGAATATTCTTCTAATTTTTTTTTTATTTTCAGGGCCATACATGATCAACCTTCAATAAATTGAAAATTGTTTAACGAAGCGCCAATTTTACAATTCTGCATGCTAATTTTTTCAATCAGCTCTGATTTTCGTCAAGTTAAGATTGTTTCCATTTTAATTGCCATTTTAAAATAGTTTGTAAATGATAAGTAAACATCATTCGTCAGAACTCGGCCGATTCCGTACCGAGAGTAGCGGATTCACCCGAGGATTTCCGATTGATGATAACATGAGAAAAGATCATTTACTTTGCACAATTAAAAAGATTTTTATGATACAAAATATAAGTTTTGAAGTGCAACTCCATCACCTCTGAAATGGAACATTTTTGGACCACTCATTCGGTGTTCAAACACCATTCAAGATAGAATCTTCAAGGCAACATTTTGAATGAGATTAAAAGATTCAATGTCAAATATTTAAAACATAAAACTGGAATCCTTATATACATGTATTTATGTTTGATGTAGGTCTAACAAAACACAGACCAATTGTAATTGTCTCCGTTATTGTGTTTCACTCGATATTTTCTAAGAAAAAAACAATTTGAATAAACATTTATTAAAAAATATAATAATTAAACTACATAGGGCTCATTTTAGGGTAATCCTAATCAGGGACACCTGAAAGGTATATTGTCCTCAAGAATCTGTGCACATTTTATCATGTTTATGTTGCATTATAATTTTAATATAAGTTACATCAACACAGACATGACAGACATATTTCGATTGTCTCTTGAGCTGTTTTGGTTAACTCTGTGACAACTTCTTTATGTACATCAAGTTTATCAGGTTTAATCGCCCCTTCACGTTTTCGGCTCATGTATGCTGAAAGAATGTATTTATGCTCAGAGTATTTATGAGTTCGCATGTGATTATTTCAGTTGCTTTTTTAATTTAACTGTTCCGAACATATCTCACATTTATAAGATCCGTCGCTAATCGGTACATGTATCATGTGTATTCTCATGTGAAGATCTTTATCTTGACTGAAGCTTTTACCACAAACACCTCATATGTATTGTTTATTATATAATTGAGTGTTGTGTTTCTTGAGGGGATTGGATAAATATGTTTTCATGATTATACAAGGTAAGAATTAAAACCGTTTGTGTGTAAGTTTATTAGGGGTTAAATGTGATCAGATCAAGTTTCATGATGCTTAAAATAAAAAGTGCACCTTCTTTCTAAATTCCATTTAACAAAAAAATAAATCGTTAGTTGATATAGTTTAAAGAAGTTTATTCAATCTTTTTTTGAGATAAAAAAAACACAGTTATTTGTCTTTATTTCATCGGTCAGGACATTGATGAGGACAAGGTATACATTGGTCAGGTCAAGTTTTTTTTACCTTTAAAATAATTTTTTTTTCATTTTTTGTATATTCTTATATCAAATGTTATGATCTTCCTTGATACCAAACTTGATGATATTCCTTTCAAAAATAAAAAAAAGTTATTGGCATATTTATTTCGGTTAGGGCATTCTTCAGGGCAAAGTTAAAGTTGGTCAGGTCAAGTTTTCTAACATTTCAAAAAATTAAAAAAAAATCATTTTTTTTCTTAAATTCTTATATAAATTGTTATAATCATCCTTGATACCACTTTTTAGGTCAAATCTGTCAATAATAAAAAAGTTAATGGCATGTTTATATCGGTCAGGACATTCGTCACGGCAAAGTTGAAATTGGTCAGGTCAAGTTTTCTACTAGTAAAATTATTTTTTTTCATTTTTTTTTCTCAAATTCTTATATTAATTTTTCCGATCTTCCTTTTTACCAAATTTGAAGTCAATTCTTTCAAAAATAAAAAAAGTTATTAGCACTTTTATATCGGTCAGGACATTAGTCAGGGCAAAGTCGATATTGGTCAGGTCAAGTTTTCTAACTCTTAAAATTATTTTTTACAATTTGTTTTCTTATATTATAATATCTAATGTGATAATCTTCCTGGAGGTCAAATTTGAAGTCGATCCTTCAAAGAACAAAAAAGTTATTATCATTTTTCATATCGGTCAGGACATTAGTCAGGACATTGGTCAGGACATTAGTGTAACCCGAAAATAAGTCAAGGGAAAGAAACCAACACTATCATGAGAGCTTCTCGACTCGCCCCACTGCAAAATCGCCCCACACCAAATCGCCCTACTTTTCACCAAACTCGCCTAACTTAAGAAAAAGGGTTTTTTTCCCGTTTAATCAATACACATCACAGTC